>NC_045441.1:95775182-95800272 GCF_002776525.5 Piliocolobus tephrosceles
GAAAGAGGACAGGGCTGGGCCCAGGCAGAGGAAGTCTACAAATGGGAAGAGAAATCAATAGGCTTAAGGTGGTGGCACGGGGCTAACACGAGATTAGAAACTTGAGGTGCCCCAAGTGTGGCCACTGTCTCCCATAAGGCAGTGAGTTATGGGAGTGTTCACACAGGAGGCTGAGGAGTTAGAACATCAACTCCTACAAGGCAGACTGAGCCTTTCATAATCTCAGGGAGGAAGATGAAGCCTGCCACAAACATACAGCCAGCATAACCTTCAATGTACTTGCCAGATTTTAAAGTTGAGGGCCTACAGCGGCTGCTCCATCTGAGAAGTGAGGAGCGCCTCTGCCCAGCCGCTCCACCGTCTGAGAAGTGAGGAGGGCCTCTGACCGGTCGCCCTATGGTCTGGGACGTGAGGAACGCCTTTGCCCGCGGCTCCAACTTCTGAGAAATGAAGAGCGCCTCTGCCTGGCCGCCCCACCACCTGTGAAGTGAGGAGCGCCTCTGCCCTGCCGCCTCTCCGTCTGGGAAGTGAGGCGCGCCTCTCTCTGGCCGCCCCACCCTCTGGGCAGTGAGGAGGCCTCTGCCAGTCCGCCCTACTATCTGGGAAGTGGCACCGTCTGGGAAGTGAGGAGCGCCTCTGCCTGGCTGCTGCACTGTCTGGGAACCTTTGCCCGGCCGCTGTGCAACCCTCCAAGTGTGAAGTGGCAGGCTTGTGTGTGATTTTTATGCTTTCCCCAAGTTTGCATTTTAAATTAAAAGTTTTAAATTGGGGAATATATATATAGAATATATAGAATATTTTATACAAATATATTATATATAGAACATATATTATATATACAATATATATTAAGTAGAACATATCTTACATATTATATATTAATATAAATTATGTATTATATATAATTTATATATTATAAATTATGTATTAATATATTATATATAATTTATATAAATATATAATATATAATATATAAATATAATTATGTAATATATAATTATATAATATATAATTTGTATAATATATATTCTATATTATATTCCCCAATTGTTACATATATTATATAATATATATTATCATATATAATATATAATACATAATATATATTATATAATATATATTATCATATATTATATAATACATAATATATATTATATACATATTATATATAATTATATATAATATATATAATAAAGTTGAGGGCCTAGAAGGGAAACTAAAGAGCTAAGCTCAAATACCTCCAAAGAGCAAAACCAAATCTCACAATCTTTCAGTCTGAGGAGACAGAGATTAGCTAGCTTCTCAATCAAAAGCCCAGAAGAGCTATGTCTGAGGAACAGGGATGAACCAGATGTAAACTGAATCCAAATAAATCCATAGTCCAACCTCAACAGAGCTCAATCCCTTCCTGGACTGAGGTAATGAGCTCTGTACCCTATAGAGAGGAAAGGACTAACCTTTGCTGGCAAAAGAGTATATCATCTGGCGCTGCTATTGTTCTTTTCTCACACAATGTCCAATAAAAATAAGAAATTACTAGATATGTACGAAGGCAGGAAAATGTCTTGAATTATCAACAGAAGAAAATAAGCAATAGAAGCAGACCCACAAATGATCTGGATATTCAAGTTAACAAACAATGATTTCACTTTATGTATTTATTTTTTTTATTTTTTTTAGAGACACAGTCTCACTCTGTCACCCAGGCTGGAGTATAGTGGTGTGATCTCAGCTTACTGCAACCTCTGCCTCCTGGTTTCACGCGATTCTCATGCCTCAGCCTCCTGAATAGCTGGAATTACAGGCGTGCACCACCACACCCGGCAAATTATTGTATTTTTAGTAGAGACAGGGTTTCAGCTGGTCTCGAACTCCTGGCCTCAAGTGATCCACCCACCTCGGCCTCCAAAAGTGCTAGAATTGCAGATATGAGCAACAAACAATACTTTTAAAATAACAACCATCAACATGTGTGTGAATCCATTTTGCACTGCTATAAAGAAATACCTGAGGCTGGGTAATTTATAAAGAAAAGAGTTGTATGTGGCTCAGGGTTCTGCAGGGTGTACAAGAAGCATGGTGCCAGCATCTGCCAGGCCTTCTGGTGAAGGCCTCAGGAAGCTTTTACTCATTGCAGAAGGCAAAGGAAGCCTGCATGTCACATGGCAAGTGAAGGAGTAAGAGAAACAGCTGGAGGGAGGCTCTTTTAAACAACCAGCTCTTGGGTGAACTAATAGAGAGAGAACTCACTCATTATCACAGGGGAGAGCACAAAGCCATTCTTGAGAGATCTGCCCACATGACTCAAATACCTCCCACTGGGCCCCACCTCCAACACTGGGGATCAAATTTCAACAGATTTGGAGGGAACAAATAGAGAAAAACAGAAAAAGGCAAAACGAATGAAAAGATGCATAATTCTAATAATCAGAATTTATTTCAAAATCAAACTGTCATTCTAGAACTGAAAAACATGTCTAAAATTAAGATTTCATTTGATGTATTTAAGAGTAGACTGGACACAGCATAAAACAAAATTAGCAAACTTGAAAACCACCAATGAAAAAGATCCAAACTTGAGCTCGAAAAGAGGAAAAGAATGGGGAAAAAGCAGAAGAGATCAAAAGAAGCGTGTAGAACAAGGTAAAGAAAAAAAAAAGCTAACATATTTACGATTGGAGTTCCAAAAGGAAAAGAGAGAACTGAATAGAAGTACTATTTGAAAAGAACCAAGAATTTTCTACAACGGATGAAAAATATCTATCAACAGATTCAGTAAGCCCAGGGAACCAAGCAGGATTGTTTAAAAATTTTTTAATTTTTTTATTTTTTTAGAGACAGGGTCTTGCTCCACCACCCAGGCTGGAATGCAATGGTGCAATCATAGTTCACTGTAGCCTCAAATTCGTGGGCTCAAGTGATCCTCTCATCTCAGCCTCATAAGAGGTGGGGACTACAGGTGTGAGCCACTATGATCAGTTAGCTTTTTTTTTTTTTTTTGTACACACAGGGTCTCACTATGTCACCAAGGCTTGTCTTGAACTCCTGGCCTCAAGAAATCCATCTGCCTTCGGTCCTCACAGTGCTGGCATTACAGGCATGAGCCACCAGGCCAGGCCTGAATTTTTTAAAAATCAGTCTCTTTTCAAGACATTTGCAGGAAAATGATATTGTAGGTAGACAATCAGGTTTTATTTAGGACAGGCAGATGAAATTCAGAAGAGGTTAAATATACAGGGAAAATTTTAATGAAAGGTTTTTTATGTATTCCAAAGCTTGCAGAAGATGGGTTTTAGAAAAGTATAAAACCTGCCAGGCATGGTGGGTCACACCTGTAATCCCAGCACTTTGGGAGGCTGAGCCAGGTGGATTACCTGAGGTGAGGAGTTCGAGACCAGCCTGACCAACATGGTGAAACCCTATCTCGACCAAAAACACAAAAATTAGCCGAGCATGATGACAGGTGTCTGTAGTCCCAGCTACTTGGAAGGCTGAGGCAGGAGAATCGCTTGAACCAAGGAGGTGGACATTGCAGTGAGCCGAGATGGTGCCACTGCACTCTAGCCTGGATGACAGAACAAGACTCCATCTCAAAAAAAAAAAAAAAAAAAAGTATAAAACCCATCTGGGAAATTGAGTCAGATGAATAAATGTACAGACAGAATAGATATGAGGCAGAATGGAATTCATCTTGATAGTCTCTTAGGAGAAATAGGTAATGAGTTTAAGGTGGGTGTGTGGGGCCCAGAAGACTGCTCCCTTGTTCTTGCTGCTAGTGTGGTAGCAGAGGTGAGTGAAGGACTTCTCAGGAGAATATGATCTTAGACAATGGGGAATGCATATAAGGGCCTCCTCTCTGGGTGCAGAACAAGGTGGCAAGCCAGGAGCGCTTTCACCCAGAGGGGGAACTGGGGACTGCCTCATTGCAGCTTTGTGATGTTATAGTAACTGGCGGGCTAGATGAGAAGAGGCCACCACTTCCTTGATGTACCCTGACTCTCAAGTCTGTTTCTTCCACCTGCTGCACCGCCGTATCACAGACTGAGTCATCACTAAGAATGGCTGCACCCTGAATTGTAAATATAAACATTCCACTTTCTGACCCCCACCTCCTATGTTTCCAGCTCCCTCATTTAATTACTCCCTCTACTTCTCTTCACTCACCTCTTAGGAGTCTCCATTTTCTGTACATATATCAGTATCACATCCTTTTCTCATTTCCCACTGAGTCCTTAGAGTCCTTGGCCCATCACTTCAGATACTCACGATCTTAGCTCCCTAAACTACTGCCTTTCCATTCTATTAATATATGCCTGGCAAATTCCTACCCCAGACGAAGTCAACTTGGTTATCTCTGTACCTACATCTGGTTTACTGACTACTACTTGAGAAAATCACACAACCAGGAAGATGGGTACCATTCTTCCTACATATTTTCAAGCACAATTGTACAGAGGTACAACATGAAACCCACTATAATAAATTAAAACAATACAGCTATGGATAGAGCAAAAAGTTAGAATTCCCCATTTTCTCCCCCAAAACCATTCCACAAGACATCTCTTATTAAAAGTTTGGCATAGGTTCTATGCATACACTATTGTCTTAAAGATAGATACACACACATATATGTACACATAAACACATATACAACATACATGAAATCAGATAGACAGCTAGAGCAGAATGGACAGTTGCTAAGCAACTTGCACTTTTTCTTTTTTACTTAATAATATGTGTTGGGAGCCACCCATATGGTGTATGCCTGTAGTCCTAGCTACTTGGGAGGCTGAGGTGGGAGGATGGCTTGAGTCCAGGAGTTTGAGGCTGCAGTGAGCTAGGATGGAGTCACTACACTCTAGCCTGGGTGGCAGACCAACACCCCGTGTCTCAATAATAATGATGATAATAATATGTCTTGGAGGGCATTTCTTCTTAGTAGGTACAGATATACTTTATTCTACATAGTACCTCATTCACTTAGTTACTCTAGGTCATTTACTACTTTTACTATGAAACAAAGTTATAATGAATATCCTTGTACATCCTTCTGAACACATGTGCAAGTATTTCTCTAAAGTAGATCCCTAGAAGTGGAAATGCTTGGTTAAAGGGTACATGTATTTAACATTTTAATAAATATTTCTCAATTACCATCCAAAAAGGAGACGGGGGTCTCTACCAAATTGCCCTCCCAACCGCCTAGGAGCGTTACTACCCTCAGCTGGGACCTCCTTTTTCCTTTCCTAGACATCTCTCTCCCTCATTCTCCGCATAATGTATCTTTGCTCGAAACTCCTACTGCACCAACAGCCCCATTCCCACTCAAACACGCACATTCTTGGAAAATATCTCATCAACTATTTGTACAGAAAAAAAGAGGTCAACAAAGGCAAACGTTCTCAGCTTCCTACCCCCAAAAACCTACAAAACCTAGTATCTATCCCTTCCTGTCTTCCTTCCCTCCTATTATAATGGGGGTGGAAGGGTAGTCCTTCCTGTTGTCTAAAGGCAATCCTGGTTGAGAGGGTCCTTACCTTCACAAAGGGCTGACTACACTGACCAAAGGTATCAGCTTCCACTCTCCCCTCAGCTAACCTCCATCTATTTTCTGCACTCATGGTTCCATGGAAACCTCAGGCTCACCTTGGGCAGAATCCAGGTCCTTATCTTAGGTGACCAGAGCCTACTCCCTACTTCTGACAACACTCTTCATAATGACAGTCGGCTGATTTTCCTCCTCAGCCTCTCTGGCATTTCTTTCTCACTCCTCCTCCACTCCTCAGGCACTTCTTGTTCAAACCTTAAAAGGTGAGTTTGGGGTTTCCGATCTGGGCCTTGTGCTCATTCCCCCGGGAGATGTCACCCATTCCCCACTTGCAGCTACCATCACCCTCTGTCTTCTCTCTGATCAGCATCTTCAGCCCAGATCGCCTACAAGTCCGAGTTTGACTTCACTTTCTCGCATTCCGCCCCGCCTTCCCCCTCCTCCCCCAACTCTTAAACCTAGTCCCTCCTCCGAGACGTCTTCCCTGACTCCTCCCCCTTCAAATTCCCCACCGTCGGTCCGTGTCCGCCGCCACGCGTGTCCAGTACCTCGCAGACCTGAGGAATGTAGTTCTCCTTGAAGTAGTTCTTCAGCCTCGGGTTGGCATTGCGTAGGGAGGCCATGGCCCAAGGCCTGACGGAGAAGCTGCGGTCGTACCCTCCCCGCGCTGGGACTAGGGGCCGGGTGCGTGCGAGCGTTGTCCCGGCAACCAGGGGGCGGGGCTGGACGCGGCACCGCCCCTCGCTCCGCTTCCCGGGGCAGGAGGGAGGGAGGCTTGCTTCATGCCACAGGAGAAGCGACGGGAAGCTCGGCTCCGGGTTCAGGGCCTCGGCGTCTCCGCGTGGGGCGCACCGTCCGAGCCGCCCCTCCTGGCGTCCAGCGCCCCGCCCCGCCTCGCCGAGGAGAAGCCGCCGGGAGGCGCCGGGCTGGAGTGGGCGGTTATAGACTTTGAGCTGGGCCGTTTCCGGGAGGCGGAGCTCAGGCCCCATTTCCTTTCTCCACCTCCAGGTCGCGCGCGGTTTGTTGTGTTGGCTGGGTCCGCGTGAGCTGGAGACCTCCGCGCTGGCCCCCAGGAGCCTCCTGCCCTGGCCCATCGCTGCGGCTCTGCCGCGGCGGCAGAATGGGTGGCCCCCGGGGCGCGGGCTGGGTGGCGGCGGGCCTGCTCCTCGGCGCGGGCGCCTGCTACTGCATTTACAGACTGACCCGGGGTCGGCGGCGGGGCGACCGCGAGCTGGGGATGCGCCCTTCCAAGTCTGCAGGTGAGACCGCGGGGTGCCCGGCAGGTGGGCGAGGACTGGGCATGGGGGCTCCCCGGGCCTGGGTGGTGGCTTGCGTGTCCTCGGGATAAAATGAGGAGCCGAGCTAGAGGGAGAGGCAGTACTTGTGTGGGTGCATGGTGCTGGGCCGCCCCCTCCGCCCCTTCTTTGTTCACTATACTGGTGTGAAAACTTGTCCTGGCTTTCCTGCTTGAGCTTTGCGTCACAGCGGAGGATTAGATTTCTTAAAAGCCTGTTGATGGCCTCTCACTTTAAAGCTTGTTCCGGGCCTTTGTGTAACCAAAGGGATTCTGCAGATTGTGGAAGGGCTGTTGAGGGGCCCGGAGCCATAAGTGAAGCTCTGCTTGCAAGTATCCTGGAAGAAGGGACGTCAAAGGGGCAGTTGTGCGGGCGCTCGGCCCGGCCTCAGAGGGGAGATACCTGGGAGTCACAGTGGTCCAAGACCTCCCAGCCTGGTGTGTGTTTTGGAAATGGGAACAGTTGTCTGCGCGAGACACCCTCCCAGCGGACAAATGCCTGATTCGGTTTCTGTTCAAAAGTTGATCGGTACAGTAAAACCCTCCAAAGGCGTGTTTCACATCATGGAAGCTGTTAGGGAAATAATTTAAAATAACATATCTGCCATCCAAGAAACTCCTGTCCACAATTGTAGAAGAGAACTAAACAGCTTCATTGTTGAGTAAGCACAAACTAGATTGCCTCACACATCACGGGCGATTTGCTAATGGGATAGCAAGAAGAATTCTAATTCCTTTAAGTGTAGCTGGACAGATAGAACCAGCTATCTGTCCGATACGAAATACGATTTACGTAATCGTATTTCGAAATTACGAAATACGATTTCGTATTACGTACGTGTTCTCAAGATAAAAAATAATTTGTCCTTAAGTAAGATGACTTGACAGTACCATTCACTAGGTGTAGTTTATCCTAAATTTACTGGTAATTGGGGTGGTTGTTCTCTAATTGCCTTTATCCAGAGGAAAAGTAAAAATATCTTTATGATGTGGAACCAGGTGCCCAGACTAAAAACTCACAGAGTTGGGGAGATTGGGGCTCTATCTTCCTGGAAGAGTAGATTTCAGAGTAGGCTTTCTTCAAACAGTAGGCACCAAAGCTTTTAAGAAAGACTTTCTTGGGCTGTAAAACTGCCCAAATGCTTATTTCGCTTTTAAAAAGATTTACATTTGTATCAAAGAAACAGGAAAAGGAGTTTTGTTTTGTTCTCAGACAGGGACTTAGTCTGTCACCCAGGCTCCGTGCAGTGGCGCAATCACAGCCTCCACCTCCCTGGGCTCCTCCCACCTCAGCCCCCTAAGTAACAGGACTACAGGCGCACACCACCACACCTGGCTAATTTTTGTATTTTTTTAAGAGACAGGTTTTCACCGTGTTGTTGCCCAGGCTGGTTTGAATTAGGCTCAAGCAGTCCTCCTGCCTCAGCATCCCGAGGTGCTGTGATTACAGGATGGAGCCTCCTCACCTGGCCAACAAAGGATTTTTAATTACAAGTTTGCACGAGGGAATGCTTTAAGGAAAAGGGAGTGGAAGGAGAAGGTCTCTTTCACTTTTGGCACTAGGTATAATTCAACTTTTTTTTTTTTTTTTTTTAAGATTTGTATTTACTCTTACTGTATTAGTCAATTTTCTGTTGCTTATAATAGAATACCTGAAACTGGGTAATTTATTAGGAAAGGAATTTATTTCTTAGAGTTATGGAAGCTGAGAAGTCCAAGATTGAGGGGCCGTAGCTGGTATGGACCTTCTTGTTGTGGCATAGGGCATCCCAAGGCCAGAGGGGCAAGCGTGTTAACATGCTGACTCAGGTCTCTTGTTCTTATAAAGCCACCAGTCCTACTCATTAATCCATGAATGGATTAATTCATTCATGAGGACAGACCCCTCATGATGCAGTCACCTCTTAAAGGCCTTACCTCTCAATACTGCCACATTGGGAATTAAGTTTCAACATGAGTTTTGCAAGAGACATTCAAATCATAGCATTTACAAAGCCTAATTTGTTGTCTTTGCCCATGTCAGAGATATTTTTGTATAAGTACATTGGGAAGGTGTCCTAGACTCAGGTATCTTCTCAGTTTTACTGACTCAACCTGACGAATGTGGACAAAGTCTTTTAAACTTAAATTTACCAGTTCCCATAATCATCATTATCTTAGGTAAGGCAGCTTAAAAAATAATTTGCTCACAGTCCCTCTTCCTGAGGCTACACCTTTATCACTGAAGAAGACTTAAGAAATGCTCATTTCGTCATCGATATGGTTTGGCTTTGTGTCCCCACCCAAATCTTTTTTTTTTTTTTTTTTTTTTTGAGAAAGAGTCCCACTCTGTCACCCAGGCTGGAGTGCAGTGGCATGATCTCAGCTCACTGCAACCGCTGCCTCCCGGGTTCAAGCGATTCTCTTGCCTCAGCCTCCGAAGTAGCTGAGATTACAGGTACACACCACGTACCTGGCTAATTTTTTTTTGTATTTTTAGTAGAGACGCGTTTTCACCATGTTGGCAAAGTGATATGCCTGCCTTAGCCTCCCAAAGTGCTGGAATTACAGGCATCAGCCACCGTGCCCAGCTCGAATCTTATCTTGAATTGTAATCCCATAATCCCTACATTACCTCCCACTTGGAGGGACCCAGTGGGAGGTAACTGAATCACGGGGGCAGCCCGCCCCATGCTGTTCTCATAATAGTGAGTTCTCAGGATGTCTGATGGTTTTATATGGGGATTCCCCCTTTCCTCCGCACTCCTTCTCTTTCCTGCTGCCTATGAAGAAGGAAGTGTTTGCTTCCCCTTGTACCATGATTGTAAGTTTCCTGAGGCCTCCCCACCCATGCAGAACTGTGAATCAATTAAACTTCTTTCCTTTATAAACTACCCAGTCTTGGGCAGTTCTTCATAGCAGCATGAGAATAGACTATTACAGTCATCATCACGCTTAGATTTCAGAAGATGATCTTTTCTTTGTTTTTGAGGCACAGTCTCGCTCTGCCCAGGTTGGAGTGCAGTGGCGATCTTGTCTTTGTTTTAAACTCACACCCCTAATCCCTTTGGGAGGCTGAAGTGGAAGGATCGCTTGAGCCCAGAGTTCAAAACCAGCCTGGGCAACATAGTGAAACCCCTAATTTAATACAGAAATTAGCCAGGCATGGTAGTGTGCACCTGTAGTCCCAGCTACTCAGGATGCTGTTGTGGGAGAATCCCTTGAGCCCAGGAGGTCAAGGCTGCAGTGAACTGTGATTGTGCTACTGCTCTCCAGCTTGAGCAAAAGAGCAAGACTCTATCTTAAAAAATAAAATAAAATAAAAATAATTTTTGTACTAACATGGTTTGAGAGCATTGAAAAAGATGGAAACAGTCCCAATTCATCCAACAGTCTAATGCCAAAACTTGACAAGGGTAGTATGAAAAAGTATAAATCTATCTCAACTACGAATAAAGATATAAAATCTTAAAATATTAGCAAATCAAATCTGTCAGGGGATTAAAGTAATAATATACCAAGGCCAAATGGACATGGAAGGAGGAGTCATATTAGAAAAAGGAAAAGCCACATGATGACCTCATAGTAAAAAGGCATTAAAATATTATTTCTTTCCATAGCTGAAGACTCTGAACAAAAAAAAAAGAAAAAAAAATTGTATCATTTCTGATAAAAACTTGCAGCAAGTTAGGAATAAATTGAAAGAAATGTTCTTAAGTTAATGAAGTGCATCCATCAAAACCCAAAAGCAAATATTATATTTAATAGACACACTGTTATCCTTACTAAAGACATCCTTATTAAACTCAAGAACAAGACAACAGTGTCTGCTATCACAGCTATTATTCAACATTCTTCTGGAGTCATAACTTGATAAGAAAAAAGCAAGATGTATAAACATTAGAAAGGAGGCAGAATTATAATTGTAGGAGGCATAATGATTTACTTGGAAAAATCCAAGAGAATTAACTAACTACTAGAAGCGATGAGTTTATAGAATATCTTGAGTATAAGTCAATATACCCAGACCAATAACTTCTTGTATACATGCATTAACAACTTAAAACTTTAGTTGAAAAGATTTTAACAGAATGAGACCCTGTTTCAAAAAATATATATCATTCATGGTAGCTATAAACACTTTAAAAATTAGGAATTCACTTTAAAAACTAGGAGTTCTGTAGTGAGAAGATAATTTTACTGAAGGGCCTAAGACTACATAAACAGCCATATTGTGTTCGCAGTTGGAAAGATTCTGAACCATGACAGTTATCTTGAAATGTGTCTTGCTGTGTTATAATGTGGTAGTTACTTTTCATTCCCTTTGAGAATTATAATTTCTCCTTGATTTACTGGAGGAGACAATGAACCACTGAGCGTTTCTTTCACAGTCTTGTTGGCACAAAGCTAGATGGGAAGTAGAACACATGGTGTTTGACTGCCTCACCTGTGTAATAGTAGTCCAAAAACTCACCAGTGGAAGAGCTGAGTATTTGATGATCGCCCTCCTGTAAAATTTATTTGGAGTTTTAAGTTTTACATTTCTTTACTAAAAAGTAATACATGGTTTTTGTTTTGTTTTGTTTTGTTGTTTTGAGATGGAGTCTTCCTCTGTCGCCCAGGCTGGAGTGCAGTGGTACGATCTCGGCTCACTGCAACCTCTGCCTCCCAGGTTCAAGCGATGCTCCTGCCTCAGCCACCTGAGTAGCTGGGACAGCAGGCATGTGCCACCACTCCTGGCTAATTTTGTACTTTTAGTAGAGACGGGGCTTCACCATGTTGGCCAGGCTGGTCTCGAACTCCTGACTTCAGGTTATCTGCCTGCCTTGGCCTCCCAAAATGCTGGGATTACAGGTGTGAGCCACCGCCACCGTGTCAGGCCAATATATGGTTTTTATTAGAAATTCAAACAATTTACATAATTAAAATATAGGCTCATTATTATTATTATTATCATTATTATTCTATATTTTTTGAGACAGAGTCTTGCTCTGTGGTCCAGGCTGGAGTGCAGTGGCGCAATCTTGGCTCACTGCAACCTCTGCCACCTGGGTTCAGGCAATTCTCCTACCTCAGTCTCCTGAGTAGCTGAGATTACAGGCACATGCCACCATGTCTGGCTAATTTTTGTATTTTTAGTAGAGACAGGGTTTCAGCATCTTGGCCAGGCTGGTCTTGAACTCCTGACCTCGTGATCCACCCATCTCAGGCTCCCAAAGTGTTGGGATTACAGGCGTGAGCCACTGCACCTGGCTAGCCTCATTTTTTTTTAATATACTAGGAGGAATAATGGTTGGGGGGAATAAGTAATGTAGGAGTAAAAAGATCTGGATTCTAAAGCCACTTTTGCTATTAATCGGCTCTGTGTCCCATTAATGAAAATAATAAATATACTAGGCACTTTAAATATTCTAGGTACAAAAGTGCTTTGAGGTAGGCACTATTAACTCCCACTTAGCAGATGAGTAAACTGAGGCTGAGAGAGCCTAAGTCTCTTACCTGGTAAGCAGCTTGTTTGGGAATTTGAACTAAACAAGCTGGCTCCACAGCCTTGCCTTACTTTTAACTACCACACTGTGCCTCTTCCCACCAAGTGAAAATTCTATGATATAACACCATGAAATTTTACTTTCAGTGATTTAATCCCTAGAGAAATTTTAAATGGCTATTTATAAGGAATTTATACATCTATAAGCTTTTTTCTTTTTTTCTTTCTTTTTTTTTTTTCTTAAAAAAAAAATAAAAAACAGGGTTACACTTCTGTCACGCAAGCTGGAGTGCAGTGGTACAATCTCGGCTTACTGCAACCTTCGCCTCCCAGGCTCAAGCAATTTTCCTGCCTCGGCCTCCCAAGTACCTGGGATTACAAGGCATCCTCCACCACACCTGGCTAATTTTTTTCTATTTTTAGTAGAGGTGGGGTTTCACCATCTCTGAGGCCAGGCTGGTCTCAAACTCCTAAGTTCAAGTGATCCGCCCGCCTCAGCCTCCCAACGTGCTGGGATCACAGGCATGAGCCACCGCACCCAGTCTGTAAGCTTTTTAAAAATGACTTTATGAGATAACATGTAACAAAGTAGTATGATTTTGAAATATCTCAAATATAGATGAGTTAAATTTATCACATTTCTGCCATGCATGTGCACGTGTATGTATGCGTGTGTATATGAAATCATACAACTTCAGGGCTATGTAGGAAACTCTGGAGCCAGTTACAGTATTAAGCAAACCCTTTTATTTACAGATGAGAAAACTAAACCCCAAAAAATAGTAAGTGACTTACTTGTAACTTTAATTTTTCATTTCTCTGGTTTCTGCTTCTAGCTACCACTGTGATTTTAGGCAGATCCTTGAACAATCCTGGCTTCAGTTTCTTCCTGTGTAAAATGAGAGGTTTGAATGAACCCCAAATTCTTTCCATTCTGAAAAGCTGTGTTTTTATCATTCTTTCCTTTATCTTTTCAGGTATTCTTGGGGTGAAACCCTGTTTTATAAGGTGTTAATGAGGCCGACAGTGGATTCAAAAGTAAAAGGTCTCGATTAAGACTTGGTAGTGAGAATATTCTGGCTTCATAGCTGTGACATTTTCTTAACATTTCTTATTTGACTTCCTCAGGGCATCACATATTATATATCACATATCACACATTGTTTGCCATACATAATCTATACTTGTCCCTTTATTTTATTTATTTTTTGTGTGTGAGTCTTCTTTTTTTTTTTGTTTTTTTGAGATGGAGTCTCGCTCTGTCGCCCAAACTGGAGTGCAGTGGCTGGATCTCAGCTCACTGCAAGCTCCGCCTTTCGGGTTCACGCCATTCTCCCGTCTCAGCCTCCCGAGTAGCTGGGACTACAGGCACCCACCACCTCGCCCAGCTAGTTTTTTGTATTTTTTAGTAGAGACGGGGTTTCACCGGGTTAGCCAGGATGGTCTCGATCTCCTGACCTTGTGGTCCGCCCGTCTTGGCCTCCCAAAGTGCTGGGATTACAGGCTTTAGCCACCGCGCCCGGCCGTGATTCTTTAAGCAATATACTTAGTTATTTTATGTTACATGTTTATTGGAATAATACATGTTTATTGGGGAAAAAAACAGCACTGTTGAGTACAGGGTAGAAAATAAAAGTCCTTCATAATCCCACTACCCACAGATAACCACTTTTAACATTTTTATTTACTTTTTTTTTTTTTTTTTTTTAATAGAGACAGGGTCTCATTATGTTGTACAGACTGGTCTCGAACCACTGGCCTCAAGTGATTCTCCTGCCTCTCAAAGTGCTGGGATACAGAGATGAGCTACTATGCCCAGCCTAACAATTTCGTGTGTTTTTTCTTAAAGAAAAAAACACAGATTTGAGATCATGTAGCACCTATTGTTGTGTAACCTCCTCCTCACCCTACCCTTTCCCCTCCCCCCAACCACCCCAATAAGAGTGTTATAAAATGGCTTCTGTTCTTCCTGTGGTGATTTCTATAAAGAGGGCTTTTTTTAAGGTACAGCCATAAGTTCTGAACATCATTGAGCAGATCCAGCATTTTGCTATCCTAGCTCTTCCTCAAAATGTCAGCTTTTCTTTTGTCATCACCACCAGCAGGACTATTCTAGTATCCTAGTCAACATGTCTTGTATAAATCAGACAAAAATGCCACACTAGCAAAAAGATTGGTTTACTCCCATAGCTTTCCTTCTATCTGATGTGCTCAGAAAAGATCTCCTTAACGCAAATCATATTTCCTAGTTAATCTGTTTATAGGTAAGTGTTCCATTGGATGGGTGTACCTGGTTTTTGAAAGGAAAAACAGAAAATGTTATCAGCATTTGAGGTATATAGCGTTTGCATGAAGTGTCTTACTAACAGCCATATGCCAAGTGACCATGGTTAATTTCTTGGTATCTATAAGCCTACATTTCCCAGCTGTAAATTGAGAGTAGTACAGTATCTTCTTCCTAAGGATGTAAAGTGCTTGATACTGTGCCTGCCATACAAGTAGGTATTCGATACTGTTTTTAAAATTTTAAAAAACAGACTGGGCACAGTGGCTCATACTGTTATCCCACCACTTTGGGAGGCCAAGGCAGGAGGACTTCTTAAGGTTAGAAGTTTGAGACCAGCTTGGGCAACATAGTGAGACCCCATCTGTACAAAAAATTTTAAACATTAGCCAGACGTGGTGCATGTGCTAGGACCACAGGTCCTACCTACTTGGGAAGCTGAGGCGGGAAGACCACTTGAGCCCAGGAGATCGAGGTTGTAGTGAGCCGTGATCATGCCACCGCACTCCAGCCTGGGTGGCAGAGTGAGAGCCTGTCTCAAAAATAATCTCATATTGATTTTAGATTAACTTCAAATAACTTTCTTCTTATGCAGAAGACTTAACTGATTGTTCATATGATGATGTTCTAAATGCTGCACAACTTCAGAAACTCCTTTACCTCCTGGAGTCGACTGAGGATCCTGTAATTATTGAAAGAGCTTTGATTACTTTGGGTAACAATGCAGCCTTTTCAGTTAACCAAGTAAGTACCTCAACTCAGCAAGCAGGATCTTTCCGTTCTTACACACTAGCAGTAATTGTGACCCTGAATAAATTACTTAACTTCTCTCTCTCTGAGAGAGCTTCAATTTCCTCATCTGTGCAATGTGGCTACTTATACTTAAAACATAATGTTTACTTCTGAAAAACACAGCCTAATAGTAATATGATTATTAATGCGATTGTAGATCCCTATGAAGTTGGTCACTGGCATCACATTCATAAGTATATCTAATCAACGTTTAGCATGTCATGGCCTTTTAAATTATTTAAAATTCAGCAGTGCTTCAGTAAAACAATAATGCATCTAACATTTAAGTACATACTTTAAATTGTATATAGGTCTGAGTATGATTCTGATGCAGGTGGTCCCTGGACCACACTCTGATAACCACTAATCAATGTAAATGGCTCCTGCAAATGGAGACTTAAAACTAAGACTAAAGAGCTTAATTTGAACATGTCCTTCTTCCTACTCTTTCTAACAACCGTCCAGCATGAGAAAATAGTTAAAAAAAAAAAAAAAGTAATTGTTTTCAGCTAATGCCCTTTGTTAACATTGTCATAAGTACAAAATTATTTTGAATTTATTGTATTTTTAGCCTAGCTTTCTCCAGAATGGCAAGGTTTACTGTAAAGCTCTATAGATGTATAGGGAGATAGAGAATCTTTGTGTATTACCTACTCTTTCAGTTATAAATGACGGAATTCACCTTAAATTATTTCAAGCTTTACAGGGAAAATATTGAGCTCAGCTAACTTAGACAGCAAAGAATAGCAGATTTCAGGCACAACTGAGTCCAGTTCAAGGTCGCAGAAAGAGTTATCAGAGTTCTCTCTTTCTCTACCTCTTGGCTCTGCTTATGGCCGCTCAATTTTATGTATTGGTCTTTATCTTTCTGGCCACAAAGTGGTTTTCTTCACAAGGATTGAAAGAAAGCCACTAGCCTCTCTAAGCCTTCATCTCTGTAGCTCATGATCCAAAAGGTACAGTTGTTCTTCTAGGATCCAGTGCTCTTTGGATCAGTCTCTGGGGCAATCTCTGGATCAATCAAGGGACCATCGCCCATGTTTATGAAGCCTGGTTCACATAAGCAGCCTACAGCTAAGTAGCAGGGATGGCTGTGAATACAAGTGAACAACAATCCCAGCAGGGATTGTGTGGGACAGAGGAGATGCCACATCTGCCCCCGTGGAAAGAGGGCCACTAGACAAGCAAAAACAATAGCCAGTGATTAATGTGTCAGCCTACCTTTAAAGGAGTATTTCTGATGGCATAATTTTGTATTCCTCTGAAATAAGTTGCAGTCAGAGTAGGCCAGTACCCACTGGAGAAGTACTTTCTTGAGGAGTGGGGGTCAGTGCCCTCACCATCAATTGTAGTACCTTCATCTGCTGTAACAGTACAGTTTAAAAAAAAAAAAAAAAAAAACCTTTCTAGTAACTGCAAGTCCTTTGAAAGAACTTGAAATTGTAAAGGGAAAGTTTATTTCTCTTTTAATGCTAAGATCACCCTTAACGGTAAAATGGAGTATTGAGCTATTTGTAAAAAGTAGATAGATGATGGCAATCTTTTTAATAGCATGTCTTGACTTGACAAGAATCATTTTTAGCATATTTTTCTTATAAGAATTAAAGCAGTTTATTTCTTTCAATGTTTGGGCCAAAGGTACATGGTAATATATTATTGCAACTACCTATAAGAGCTCCCACATTATTTTTCCTCTGAATATTTGGGTACCATTTCTCTTCTCTTTTTTTTTCTTTTTTTTTTGTGGCAGTGTCTCACTCTGTTGCCTGGGCTAGATTGCAGTGGTGCAGTCTTGGCTCACTGTAACCTCCTCCCAGGTTCAAGCGATTCTCCTGCCTTTACTTCCCCAGTAGTGGGATTACAGGCACCAGCCACTACGCCTGGCTAATTTTTGTATCTCTAGTGGAGATGGGATTTCACCATGTTGGCCAGGCTGGTCTCGACCTCCTGACCTCAAGTGATCTGCTCACCTCGGCCTCCCAAGGTGCTGGGATCACAGGTGTGAGCCACCACGCCTGGCCCTGGGTACCATTTTTCAAACTGTGTGGAATCTGATTCTGCAAGATATCAGCGTGTTCCCACCATTTCCACTGCTGAAAAATGACCCTCTTTTTGTGTATAGTTCATAGACATACTATCATCAACACACACCTCTTCAAGATTCCCAATGCACATGAACATATTAAAGAAACATGCTTACTCTTGTTATACTTAGATTTTCCTAAACTTATATAACCATGGGAACCCCCCCCCCACTTATTTTTATGGAACATCTCAACATTTTGAGGGATTAGTGTTTCAAATAATACATGTTAGCAAAACACTACTGTAGTATTCTAAATTAAAATACTAACTTTAGTATTCTAAATTGTAACACTTTTCCAGTTTTGCCTATAATGGAGAAGTCATATAATTCATCTCAAAGAAAAATAATTTTATTTGTAAGTTGCTTCAAGATCGCTGTAGTACCTCTGTAAATTTTTATTGTATTTCTCAACACTGCAGTTTAAGTAATTATATATCTTAATTTTGTTTTCAATGGATTTTCTTTACCTATAAAAGTATGGGTAGTGAGATTTTTTAAAAATCTGAATTAAATATTTGTATATGGGAAAGATATTTCCAAAAAGCCATTGATTTTTAATTGTATTTGTGGATGCGAAGAATTCAGTGAACGGAGATGCGTACTGAAGTTCCAGTCCTGTTTTGTTTTGTTTTTCCCTCGTAGGCTATTATTCGTGAATTGGGTGGTATTCCAATTGTTGGAAACAAAATCAACCATTCCAACCAGAGTATTAAAGAGAAAGCTTTAAATGCACTAAATAACCTGAGTGTGAATGTTGAAAATCAAATCAAGATAAAGGTAAGTTGACTGAAAATCCCAAAAGTATAAGGTTTTCTATAAACAAAAGAAAAAATAACAAAAAGATGAGTAATGAAACTTCAGTAGACTGTCCTTTGTAATTTTACAGCCAAGGATTACCTTTAGAAGAATGGAGAATAAGACAAAAGAGGGAGGGACCTGAACTAGCCAATAAGAGGTACAATAAGAGTTTTGTTTCAGTAAAATAATGCTTGTTTATTCTACAGGTTATCCTCTACTTTACATCAGGCACAGGCACTGGTGATAGTAATAGCCTTAAGGCTATAGGCACCAACCAGTGAATGTAGTTGGCTGAAAGTTGGGACAAGACTTTGTGTCAGCTAGAGCTAGAACTAGAACTAGTATTACAAGACATTCATTCAGAGCATAGCCAGTGCTACATATTCATAAATATGGTTGTTAATGCATATAGTTTGGCTAGTTTTACCTTTGAAATTAAGTGTACTGTATGAGTGTATTGGGAAACGTTAAGTCACTGTATGCTTTAGCTCTTTCAGTGGATGAGGCAAATGTGCAAATAGATTAAACTGACTTTTACAGAATAACTATTCCTTTATGTCATTGTATGGGGAGAAATCCTCCATTTTAGGATTCACATAAAATGCTAACTTGTGTTACTGACATTGCTTTAATGCTTTTTTCAAAAATGTTCTTTATAAGACAGTTAACCTGTAAAAAAAAAAAAAAAATACTTTATTTGGTAAATGCTAACAGTTAAAACACTTCAGCCATGGCATATATAGCCAGAACCCAGTGATACCCCTCAGTCATAGAAAATAGCAGTTTTCTGTTCATTATTGAAACAGGACTCCCATGTTCAAACCAGAAATTGTCATTCAACAGAACAAATCAGGTCAAGACAATCACAAAACAAGAGACAGGAGGATGTGCTCATATGAAGAAAAAACCAAATAACCAAACTTTATTTCCTTGGACATAATATTGATGGCAAGATTTGTAAGAGTTAATCTCTGTATTTAGTTTAGATAAAGACTTCCAGCCCAGAACACTGCTAAGCAGTAACTGCGAGGAGCTATGCAGAAGTGATGAGAGGCAAGTACTATATAGACTAGAAAATTTAATTTTCTACAGAATTACAGATTACTATGCTATGAAGCAAAAGCAAACCATTCTTAATGTGTCAAATTGGTGAGCTTATTAATTTCAATAAAAATATATGACACCTATCACACAAACAGGTAACTCTAAATCTACTTTGAAAATCTGATCAGTCAAGAAGTATTACCAGTTTGGAGGCTATGTACCAAGTGTCATACGAAAGATAAGGTTGCTGTTCTCACAGAATATATGGGGTCATTGACAATCAATTAGAATATCCAAAGAAGTAGATATTCTAATATTTGGGAAAATATTGGAAAACTAGCAAAGTGCCCTGGAAATTATATATTCTTGACCTTCCACAAGACTTAAAGATCCAGATGAGATTAGTTTGGAATAGGGGTCTTTTTTTAGTCCAGAAAATCTTTAGAGTCCAATACAGTTATGGCTAATCAGATACAAAAGAACCTTTATAAAGGTAAGTAGGATTGGACGTCCTTGGAAACTGAGAACCTTATTTTGAATTAGCATGTTTTAATCAAAGGTATAGAATTAATAAAGTATCAGTTAAGAACTTCTGGAATGCACCCCAATGCCAGAAAACCACTAGCGTGCTCTTTTGTACTGTGAAGATTTCTTGATTTGAAATAGAAGGTAAAAAATATATTGCCAGCCGTAAAATAAGTTTTACTCTACTTCCTCAGTTCTCCAAAGAAAAATCTTACTTTTTACACATAAGAAACTCACAATGTTAATTAAACAAAAGATTGTGTAAGTAAAACTGGGCAAAAGATAACCTCTGAAATCCATGAAAGAATCATCAAAAGAGAAGAATCATTTTTACAGTAGCCCCATTGCCATAAGAGATATTTTCATGAGCCTGGGAGGCCTCTCCAACATATAGTGAGAACCTATTACAAGTTTCAGCCAACCAGTTTCCATTCCAGCTTGATAGGCTACTGCAAATTGCTGAGATTCCTCCTTGGTTGAGGAAAATAGAGTAACGACAATTTTACTAGACTTTTTTGCCATAGTGTCCCGTGGGTTTATTTCAATAGTACCACTGTTGCCAACACCTGTTACTCATCTTCCATATGACAAACAATTCACAGCTTTACTAAGGTTTATATTAGCTATTATTTCAATAATCACATCAGTTCCTTTCTTACCACACATTTCTTAATTTTATCAACATAATTAACTTCTTCGTAATTAAACACTTTGTGGGCTCCATTTTGCAAAAGTATTTTGTCCGTCTCAATACCAACTGTGCCGCAAACCTTTAAGGCATAAACTCTAACCATTTGGCATGTTGCTACTCCAGCAACTCCACTAGCCCCATGAACCAGAACCCAGTCTCCAGATTTCATACAGACACTGTGAATCAGAGCTCTATATGCAGTAACATATGGGATACCAATGGCAGCATTTTGTTTAAAAGTCCAGTTTTTCAGGCAGTTTGTAAACAGTGTGATCTGCTACAGGAGCATACTCCAAATGGCTCCCAGAGATTGTGCCGGTAGTGAAAACTGTCACTTTTCTTGAAAGTAGATGCATTCCCTCCAACAGCTTCCATTACCCCAGTTACATCTGAGTCAGCAGTATAGAATAAGGTGGTTTTCTATTATAAATGCCATAGTAAATGTATGTCTCCACGGGGTTGACCCACATGCATGAACCTTGATTACACCTAATGGTCTTTTGGAATTGGTACTGCAACATCTGACTGAGTTTCAGGACTTCTGGTCTACCAAATTCAAACACTCTAACAGCTCTCATCAGCTTCTGTTCACTTGCCGTGGTCATCTAGATAAAAGCTCTAGAGTGGGAATCAAAATCTGTAAGAGCTTCTTTATATTCCACTGAAGGAGGGCAGCCAGGCTGCTTCTAACTTTTGCAGCCAGCAAGACTTTTGGAGTTGGGGTTCAGTTTAATCTAAGGGTGCTAAAGGAACCAGGTCAGGGTCAGATAATGTCAGCAGAAAAATGCAATATTAGGAAATTACGTTATTTCTTTTTTTTTTTTTTTTTGAGATGGAGTCTCGCTCTGTTGCCCGTGCTGGAGTGCAGTGGCTGGATCTTAGCTCACTGCAAGCTCCGCCTCCCGGATTCACACCATTCTCCTGCCTCAGCCTCCCGAGTAGCTGGGACTACAGGCACTGCCACCTCGCCCGGCTAGTGTTTTGTATTTTTCAGTAGAGACGGGGTTTCACTGTGTTACCCAGGATGGTCTCGATCTCCTGACCTCGTGATCCGCCCGTCTTTGCCTCCCAAAGTGCTGGGATTACAGGCTTGAGCCACCGCGCCTGGCTAAATTACGTTATTTCAATTCAATATTTATCAAACTCCTGCTTTGTGGTGCAAATGAGCATGATGCAACTCTTGTTCTAAGAAAGGTGGAAGGAAGGATAAGGCAAGTTCTTAAATAATTGTAAGTCAAGGCAAAACATAATGAAGTCCTTTAAGGAAAAGTGTAAGTAAAACATTATTGAGTACATAGAAAGGAGAGATTTGATCCAAAAGTTTCTGTAAGAGGTGGAGTCTGACCTGGCTCTTGAGAATGTTACTCTACAGGTAGAATTGGGGACGGAGAGAATTCCAAGAGAACAGAACAAGATGAGGTGGACACAGCTACAGGAATAACTAAGCTGTCCCTTTGGTAATGTTGTTATTAGAATTGAAATGGTAAAAAGATTCAGATATAATAAGGTTGTAAACAGTCCACACATTTTAGGAAATGCTTTGAAAGACATCAGCTTCTTACAGAAATATATGATTTATAAAGAGCTAAATAAATGCCCTGTTTTTAAAGGATGGATGTATAATTAAATTATAACCCAAGAGAACCAGTTGACTTTCAAATGTAAATTACAGCCAGGTGTGGTGGCTCACACCTGTAATCCCAACACTTTGGGTGCCAAAACAGGAGATAGCTGGAGGCCAGGAGTTCAAGACCAGTCTGGGCAACATAGACCCCATTTATTTGTTTTGGGAGTCTCGCTCATGTTGCTCATGCTGGAGTGTAGTGGTGCAACCTCAGCTCACTACAGCCCCTGCCTCCTGGGTTCAAGTAATTCTGCTGCCTCAGCCTCCTGAGTAGCTGGGATTACAGGTGCCTACCACCATGCCTGTAATTTTTTGTATTTTTAATAGATACGGGGTTTCATCATGTTGGCCAGGCTAGGTGAGACCTCATTTCTAAAAAAAAAAAAAAAAAAATTATTAGCTGGGCATAGTGGCATGCACCTGTAGTCCCAGCTACTCAGGAGACTGAGACGGGAATTTGAGGCTGCAGTGAGCTGTTATCATGCCACTGCACTCCAGCCTGGGTGACAGAGTGAGACCCTGTCTCTAAAAATAAATGTAATTTAGATCTTGAAACCAGATTAAAAGTTTAATCTCTCTTTGCTTTACTGCTGTTTAGTTTCTATGGTAACATGGATACATTTGGGGTTTTTAAAAAATTAATAATTGTTTATGGGACAGTCGGTAACTTCTTACCACTTCAAATTAGGAAAATTTTCTTAGCAGTTAGAACTTTTGGTGGAGTTCAGATTTGCTTAAGTGAATAGCAGTTATCTGTAAAACATCATTTTTCTAAGCTAGAAATTGCATGGCCAGGCTGGACATGGTGGTGCACACCTGTAATCCCAGCACTTTGGGAGGCTGAGGCAGGTGGATTGCTTGAGCTCAACAGTTTGAGACCAGCCCGGGCAACATGGTGAAACTCTGTATCTACAAAGAATACAAAAATTAGCTGGGCATGGTGGCTCACACCTGTAGTCCCAGCTACTCTGGAGACTGAGGCAGGAGGATCACTTGAGCCTGGGAGGTCAAGGCTGTAGTGAGTGGAGTTTGTGCCACTGCAGCCTGTGCGGCAGTGAGACCCTGTCCCCCCGAAAAAAAGAAAGCTCATGGCCAGACACAGAAAAGAGAGTTTCAGAAAAGTTTCCATCACACTGAGTTTAGTTCTGTCATGTATGATACAGGAGTACTACAGCATTGCATTACTTTTTGCCAGTGATAGTTAACAATATTATGAAGGGGTAAATTACATATATATATATGTAATATATATATATATGTATGTGTGTATATATATACACACACACACACACACAGCTAGGTAAATAAGAACCTTAGGCCAAGTATAATTTTGTTCTGCTTACTTTTGATAGGATTAATTCTAGGGAAAGATTCTGTTTCACATTATCCTCCCATTCTTTACTTCGGAAATGATGTAGCTCTCTAGACCCTACTGCTAAGGTACTTACCGTGACACAAAATGGCCTCTCATCTTCCCTGATCCTAGTGTGCACAGACCAGTTGAAACAGAAAGGTAGACTAAGCTGGGAGGCCTCCAGCCAGGGAGAGGCCACTGCTGTTAAGAGCATGATCTCTGGGCTTGGCTATTGCATCCCCACCTGCTGTCTGACATTGGGCAGGGGACCCGAGCTCCTCAAAGACTTAAAAGTCCTTGTCTGCAAGAAAGCTATAATGGTATAACACACACCTCATTAGAGTTGTCTTCAGGATTAAGTGAGGAGTATTTGTAAAATGCTAAGCACTGTGCCTGGAATTACCAAAGGAAGCTTTTAAAAAGTCAGCAACATTTGAGGGTCAGATAGAAATGTCATATTTTTTGAGGAGTCAGTTCCATCCTGAGCAGTAGCCTTATTCCACTGTGCAGAAAAGTGACTGTTCAGTAGAAAAATTTTGGAGATTCTAAGATGCTCATATTCCTCCCCTGCCTTCAGATATACATCATTCAAGTCTGTGAGGATGTCTTCTCTGGTCCTCTGAACTCTGCTGTGCAGCTGGCCGGACTGAGATTGTTGACAAACATGACTGTTACCAATGACCACCAGCACATGCTTCACAGTTACATTACAGACCTGTTCCAGGTGTTACTTACTGGAAATGGAAACACGAAGGTATGAAGAGCTATTGTGTCAAGCTTTTTAACATTGAAATAGTATTTGCAGGCCACCTATCTTAAGTGAATGTGCCTCAAAGAAGAGGAAGATTTATTAAAAACTCACATGGGCCCAAGAAAGTATATTTAGTCCCAAATATTCCATTGCGAAATTAACTTGTGAAGATCATCTGTTGTTTCACTTATCAGCAGATTCATGTTCATTTGGTTTTCTCAGAAGCTAGCTTTCCCCCCACCAAATATAGGAACATTGTGATTAAAAGGAGTCTTTGAGTAATAGTAGTGGTTAGTTGAATATTTTACTTACCTCAGGGTTAACAAATCATTTTTTTGATTCAGTTATTTGTTGAAAAATATTTCTAAAACAACTTTTAAGTTGTAGTAAATGAAGTGAATTGAATGAATGAAGGATGTCTCAGTGCTTCACTCTGTTCAGTTAGGTTGATATAAGAGGCAACAGATACTGAGCTGAATTAAGTAGGACCTTAGGAGATGCCCTATAAAAAGGTTCTTGAGTAAATCTCTCATATTAGTATGCATTCTTATCAATTGCCATTTTTCAAGAAAAAGTAGCATAAAAATAGATTGTAGGCTAATTAAAAGTTCTGATAAGTTGGGTTGATTGTTCATCAAGGCTTTTTACCATGTTGCTGTGTGTTCTCTGGAACAGTTGAGAGACAAATGCATAAGCATTTTAGAAAGACCAAATGTGAAGCCATACTCCAAATATTCAACATCACTGCAGTTATTTTTGAGGTTATCAGGATGTGATTACAGGAGAGTCTTACTGTAGTCTTGCTTTTATGTTTCCAAGGTGTTTGTACGTG
>NC_045441.1:95800282-95811563 GCF_002776525.5 Piliocolobus tephrosceles
CCACAGGTATTGAAAATTAAATGTAAGAGTCGTCTTATAGCAATATTGCACCATTCCTGGGCAGTTTCCAACCTGCATCAACATCTCTGTCTCCAGTGGAGCAAGATAACTTCCAGCCCCTGAACCCCTGTGGAAACTCCTTCCCTCTTTACTCTTATGTTGTTGCCTCTGTAGGAAAAATCTCTCCTCTGCCTGACTGCAGCTGCTTTACCCAGAACATCAGGAGGAACTCTGAGTTCAGAGTCAGGCTGAGTTCAGCCAGGCGAGTCTGGCCTCGAGGCTGTATATATCTGTCTCAGACATCGTCTGTGTTTTCATATATTTTTTGACTTTTAAAAAGATGACCCACACCACAATAGTATGTTCTGTTTTTGTTTTGTTGTGTTGTGTTTTTCCATTACATTGCTAGTACAGTATTTCTAGGATAGAAAATTTATTTTCTTGGTCTGCCTTGGAACATAGCCACCAATTACAACATTGATTTTCCATAAAAATTGAGTTTAAAGTTCCAACTTGCAAATAAACTTTTGGATAGTCATCCATTTGTTAGTGGGAAAGTGTGTCTGATTTAGGTATTTTCTTAGTAAATAACCACTAAAATGAATTTTAAAATATCTTACTTTGCTTAAGTCAGGGATCTCACTGTACTGTGATAACCTTTTGGGTACACCACTGATTGATAAACAAATGCAGATAGCGGAGGATTAACATAAATAAACTGTGTGCTTGTTACATCCGCAATGAAAACGAAACTAATGGTTTAAAATGTCCTAGTGTCACCACAAGATGGTGCATGTGATGAGGAAAAAAAAAGACATGTCAATATGGTTTCAAACCAAAATCCATATATTTGTTTAATCTGTAGTTGTACTCTGTGTGTGTGTATATATATATTTCTCATATTTAACTCCCTTCTACAAAGAGTAGCAACATCGGATTTTAATACAGGGTACCAAATAGCTATTGCTGTTGCTATTCCCTGGTTGTATACCTGCCTTCACTGACTATTAGTGGGTCTCAGATTTTGACTTCATCCAGGCTTATTTCATAAGTTCAGAACCATCCTATTTCATACCTCTTCTTCCTGTTTTTCTAATTGAAACTTCATTGACATGGGAACCAGGTGTTATTTTTTTTTTCTAACACTTATTCCTAGTGTTGCTGACAGCGAGTCAGGCCAGATGAGATCTGATAGTGACCTCCACGGGGTGCACTAAAGAAGGGTCAGAAGTCTCCTTTACTCTTTCACTCCCAGAGACCTTAATTTATTAAGAGCATCTGTTTGAAAAAGACAATCTCTGCACATTCAAGAAATGTTACCAGTGGTCACTGCTGAGGATTGGAAGGGGCCAATAGCATGGTGGCTTTTGTTTTTACCTTGTTCTCTTTTCCATTACTTGAAATTTTTGTTATGACCAAGTAGTAATTTTCTAAAAATAAATATTTGATAAAAACAGTAAAATTAAGCAAAGTATTATGTTATCCTCAAATAAATTAGTATCTACAACATGATCAAAGGAATTGTGAGTACACAGGATATATGCATAAAGATCAAAAAGAAAATACCAAAACTTTCTCTTTTTTGACACAGAATCTCACTCTATTGCCCAGGCTAGATTGCGGTGGCATGATCTCTGCTCACTGCAGCCTTGAGCTCCCAGGCTCAAGCAATCCTCCTACCTCAGCCTCCCGAATAACTGGGACTTCAGTCACATGCTACCACGCCTGGCTGATTTTTGTATTTTTTGTAGAGACGGGGTTTTGCCATGTTGCTCTTGAATTCCTGAGCTCAAGTTATCTGCCCACCTTGGCCTCCCAAAGTGCTGGGAATGCAAGCATGTACCACCGCACCTGGCCAAAAATACCAAAACTTAACCATGATCATTTCTAGTTATGTAAATATGGGTAAATTTTCTTTTTCTTTGTGCTTTTCTATTTTTTTTGAAAGTGCTATGGTAAACATCTGTTGCCTTTGTAATAAAAAATTTTTGTAAAATAATATCCAGGTTCCTTCCCAGCTCTAGTGAAGAGCACATTTGTCACATTTCCCTGAGTTAGTATCCCCGCTCTGTGCTCCTTGTTTTAGTTCCAGGTATCTTGTGGAAAGCATGGTTTCACATGGCCTTTGTTTTTAAAAAGAGGCGTTCTATTTGATTCTTTTTATTACTGACTTTTCAGTTATAAGTGATAAGAATGCTGATATTTTAGCTAGTCAGCCATTAAATAACATTTATTTGCTTATTATTTATATCATTGCTGGGCATGGTGGCTCATGCCTATAATCCTAGTTACTTTGGGAGACCAAAGTGAGAGGATTCCTTGAGGCCAGAAGTTCAAGACCAGCCTCAACAATATAGTGAGACCCCATCTCAATCAATCAACCCATCAATCAGTTTTTATCACTGTGCTTTTTTATATGATTGTAAAACACTTTCACATTAAAAGATAGCCTCAAAGATTCATAGTAGCTTACTAAAAGGGGCCATATTATTATTTATTTAGTCTTGGTAACCAAACAGTTCCAGAATTTTTACACTTTAAGTAGAAATGAGCTTTGAGAGTTTTTTTGTTGTTGTTTTAAAGATTATATTTCTTTCTTTCTTTTTTGTGGGGGGTGAAGATGGGGTCTCAGGGTCTCACTATGTTGCCCAGGCTGGAGTGCAATGGCTGTTCACAGGCACAATCATAGCTTACTACATCCTTGAACTTGAACGTCCTTGAACTTGAACATCATTGAGGTGGGAAAGCTCAAGCGATCCTCCCACCTGAGCTTCCCAAGTACCTAGGACTACAGGCCGTGTTGACACCACCATGCCTGGCCATACTTCACTTAACAGTAATCATAATAAAGATCGTGTATTTAACAGATGTTAAGCTTACCATCTGTTCAGATGTGCATGTGAGTTGGGGGTAGATTGTGAAGACATTTGCAATATTCTATCTCCCTAACATTATAATTGGGAAAAAAAATAGGTTTAAATAACACTGTGATAGAAAACCTCTATCTCTGATAGGTTCTCTAAGAGTAGTGCAGGACATTTGCAGCATACTCTGTATCTCCCTAACGGTGTAATTGGAAAAGTGAGGTTTAAATAACACTGCTCTGTGATAGGTTCTCTAAGAGTAGTGCCAAGTGTTATAAGAGTTCACAGCGAGACCTTTAAAGTAGAATGAATAGAGAAGGTTTCCTGGAGTAGAGAGAATTTGAGCCAGGCCTGGAAGACATGGTGAGAGAAAGCATGCCTGAGAGAGAAAATTCATGCTTGCCACTCTGAGATAAGCCAGTATCATCTTCTTTCAGGTGCAAGTTTTGAAACTGCTTTTGAATTTGTCTGAAAATCCAGCCATGACAGAAGGACTTCTTCGTGCCCAAGTAAATAGCTTATATGTTTATTTTGTAAATATACACATATATAAATTTGAGCAGACAGACAGATCTGGAAAGATTTAGCCTAAAATGTTAACAGGGATTCTTTCTGAGGAGCAGTATAAAGAATTTTTTAATTCGTTTTGTATATATGAATTTCCTAAATTTTTTGCAATGAGTCTTATTTTACTTTTGAAAAACATTTTTAAAAATTCACCCTAGCAACAATAAATTATAACTTTTTTCTCTACCCAATTTTGGGTACAATTGTGCCATTCCATCTTTTATACTGGACCTGTTTGTGTTTACATGTATCTTAGTATCCACTGAAACAGCAGTACTGAGTCCCCAGCATATGCTAGACGCTAGATGAGACACACCAGTGAGCACAGCAAGACATGGTACATGTCCTCATGAAGCTTACAGTCTAGTGGAGAGACAAAAATATATAACAAGTGAACAAGGTAATTAAAAGCTGTGATAAGTGGTCTGAATGCTGGGATAGAATGGAGCTCAACTCCTGTAGAAAAGGAACCATCATATTCATCTGCTCATCCCTGTTCTCCACCCAGCTCTGCAACCTCTGATGTATGGGCACTAAATGTTTGAGGAAATAATGAGTTCCCATGAAAACCATATGACAGATCTTAAAAAAGAAAAATGGTTGTTTTTCCCAAATAACCACATTCTAAAATTACAAGGAAATTGTATTTTTTCCAGCTAAAACACTCCCTTTTTTCCATTAGTATACAGCATGGGGATACATAAGGTTTTATACACCTAAGTTATGCAATTTTGGGTTAATTTTCTATGACAAAATTTTTTAAATGTGAGAGATTCACATTTTAAATGTGAATTTTAAAATTTTTAAATGTGAGTTTCAGTGCAGTTTTAAGATGTTAAAATACACATGAAAAATGTTTTCATATATTATTAACACAAAATAATACTCATTGTTTCCTATTTCAGGTGGATTCGTCATTCCTTTCCCTTTATGACAGCCACGTAGCAAAGGAGATTCTTCTTCGAGTACTTACACTATTTCAGAATATAAATAACTGCCTCAAAATAGAAGGCCGTTTAGCTGTGCAGCCTACTTTCACTGAAGGTTCACTGTTTTTCCTGTTACATGGAGAAGAATGTGCCCAGAAAATAAAAGCTTTAGTTGACCACCATGATGCAGAGGTGAAGGAAAAGGTTTTAACAATAATACCCAAAATCTGATTGGTCATATTTTTCCAAAGAGTAATGCAGTCTGGATATGAACGTATTTTCTATCTTCCTTGTAAGGGGATTCTTCCAGCTGCTGAATTTAAACAGTAAATATCACATTTCATCATTAACACAGCTATAACTTGCCATGCTTCTAGATTTATTTTGGACTGTTTTGCTACCAAGTGAGTGTAAGAGCTTGTACTGAAACCTTCTTTCTTTTTATTTTGCTATTTGCAAATACTTGTTATATTCCCTACATGAAGTGGCAGTGACCTTTTTCACATTTAAGCTACCCTTCTACCTTTTGAAGTGATTTGCAGTTACTCATCTGAGACAGCATCAGTATTTGACTAAATCATTGCTTCAGAACTGTCATAGCTTGTTCTTTTAGTAGCAATGAAATCCTAAGTTCTTGAGGCCACTCACCTGCCAACCTGACCATACTGCTTTCAAAAGTCTTTTCTCGTCAGTATAATCTATTTTGGTCACTTCTAGTCAGTGAAAAACGTAAACTTTTAGGAGAGAATGTTTCCTAGGACTCACCCACTCCCCTTCAATGTTCAATATGTAAAGAAAGTTACATATAAAATAGTGGGATCAATCACAATGTCCATCTTTAGACAGTTAGTTAAATAAATTTTCCGGTCTTGGAAAAGAATGATGGAGGCCGGGCGTAGTGGCTCATGCCTGTAATCCCAGCACTTTGGGAGGCTGAGGAGGGCAGATCACCTGAGGTCAGGAGTTTGGGACTAGCCTGACCAATATGGAGAAACCCTGTCTCTACTAAGAATACAAAATTAGCTGGGCATGGTGGCTCATGCCTGTTAATCCCAGCTACTTGGGAGGCTGAGGCAGGAGAATCGCTTGAATCCAGGAGGCAGAGGTTGCAGTGAGCTGAGATCGCGCCACTGCACTCCAGCCTGGGCAACAAGAGCAAAACACTGTCTCAAAAAAAAAAAGAATGATGTCCGGGCACGGTGGCTCACGCCTGTAATCCCAGCACTGTGGGAGGCCGAGGCGGGCAGATCACGAGGTCAGGAGATCGAGACCATCCTGGCGAACATGGTGAAACCCCCTCTCTACTAAAAATACAAAAAAATTAGCCAGGCGAGGTGGCGGGCGCCTGTAGTCCCAGCTTCTCGGGAGGCTGAGGCAGGAGAATGGTGTGAACCCGGGAGGCGACGGAGCTTGCAGTGAGCAGAGATCGTGCCACTGCACTCCAGCCTGGGAGACAGAGCGAGACTCCGTCTCAAAAAAAAAAAAAAAAAATGATGGAACTCTGTGCTTAAGTGGAAAGCTATCTATGAAATATGGTGGTGTTTTTTAAAAAACACAAATTTAAAAAAAAAAATGGGATCCCGTGTGTGTGTGTGTTTAAATGAAAAATGCTTATGTATTGACTGAACACTTCTAGAATGATACCCAAACTCTTGTAGTGGGGGTGGGGAATGCCTTCTACATACACACTGTTCTACTGTTTGAATTTTTTACTATGAGCCCAAATTGTATAATCTTTTTTTAATAAAGAAGAAAAAAATCACTCACAAGGTTATACATATTGTTTCCCTTCACAGTACTTTATTTTCATCCATATTTTACTTGACTAAAAATACAATGTATGAAAAGTTATCTTTAATAGTATTTTTATTCCATAAGCTATTATAACAATTTATTGATATATCTGGGATTCAGCCAGGTCTTACAATATTTAAATTTTAACCCCTGCCATGCGTAGCATTAAGTAAATCAGTATGCAAGCAGTATTTAAGGCAAAGCTTTAAGAATACTTTAAATTTCATTTGTAAATACATAGATACAAGACTGTTTCCATAGGAAGTCACAAATCCTCAAACAGAAATATGTGTGTTCTCAAGGTTATCCTGATACAGAAATCAAACTTTGAAGAAATATTTTTACATTAGAAAAAGGGGTCAGTATAAGGTGAAAACTGAAAATTCCCAGTGGGCTAGACGTGAACAAAAGTATGCATTCCCCAAAAGGCACATTTCTTTATAACAGTTTTTTCAAATTTACCTCCCTATTTAATGAAAGCATATTAAATATGAAATTGTGCATACATTGAAAACCAGGATTTGTTTTTAATGTGCTTTTAGCAGCAGTGGATTCTAAAACTGTCTTGTCCTCTCTCATTAGTTTGAATAATCACGCTCCCTAGAGATCAGACCATTCATTGAGTCTGAAATGTCAAAATGCTAGAGAAAAGAGGGAATAATGTTTAACTACCCAGAAAGAAGATGCACAAATACATCTTTTCCTGTGTAGGTCACGGCATATGTTGGCTTTTATAATTTGTGATTTCTCCTAATTGATGACCCACCCTATTGGGCAGTGAGGCATAGCAAAGTGTTCCTCGGTTATCGCAGGAAACTTCAATAAAATCTTACATATTGGTATGGGTACTCACTAATCAAAGAGGAAAATAAAGTTGACTTAGAGGATAAGACTGATTAAACGACACTACAATGCATATTAGACTGAATTGAAGAAGAGAATGGATTTGTCTTATTTTTCAAAATTTGTTTTCACTTTGCACATAAGCCCTTCAAAATGTAGATAACAAATGAAAAATAAAGTGGAACCCACTCAGTAAGGTGAGATTTCTGTAAGTAGAGATGAAGCTTGATGTTCTTAATGAATAGTGTCAGTGTAGAAAGAACATGAGTGGTAATAAAAAAAATTACAGCTTATGAAAGGGCCTAGAAAAATGAGGCAGGCCAGATGAGTGGAATAGAACACAACAGTTTAAAGTGCTTTGAGGCCCTCAGTTAAACAGTACATATGAATATAAAATAATGTTAAGGCCATTCATGGAGAAGAAATACTTAAGCAAGACATACCTGGCTTGCTTCATAGAGTAGAGGTAAGAGATGGATTTTCAATTCAGTGTGCAGCAGCAAGGAATATGGCTACAGCGTTGGCTAGTATTAGGGCAACACACCTCAAAACTAACCATAAACCTAACGTCTTGATTCATATCTGCTTGGAGTCAAAAAGTTTATGATCAGTCTTTTCAGGAAGGTTTATTTTATGGGGGATTTTTTTGTGCTTTAGTACCCCAAAATCGCATACATTCGCATACATTATATATACACACATTGCATACACATTTCCCCTTGACTGATTCGCATATTTGTAGATAAACACTAAATTTTTATAAAGATTATTTACACTTATTTAGGCTATTACTCCAATTTACAAAATCAGTGAAATAAAGTTGTTTTCAGTGTTTAGTCTCCTAATATATAATGTGTAAATTTGCAACAGGAACAATACATTATCAAAAGCATTAACCTATATTCAGCTTTCAAATATACCTATCTATATTAGGCAGTGATATCTTAAGACATGATTTTCTCCCTTATATTTCTAAAGTGCTTTAAAAACTCATTTATTCTACACATTTTTCAGAGGTAGGTTGGAATTATCCTCTTGTTGCAAATGAGGAAACAGGCACAGTGAGCATTGGTGACTTGTTTCAGGTTACACAAAAAATCCATGATGAAACCAGGTTAAAAGTTCAGATTTAGTGGCTAACATGTGGCACCACACATACACATGTGCAAATTATAGAGCACTGCCTGGGTAGCATTTGGTGTAGAAAACCTATTTTGATTATTTTTTATGAATAAAGTGCTGAGACTGGATTAGGAATACAGAATGGGCCTCCAGCAGTATCTAATCCAACTCCCTCCCTTAGGAAGGGTCAGAATAATCAAGTGAATACAGAGCCCTTATTAGGACTAAATCTTATGTCAACTGACTTTTTTTTTTTTTGTAACCACTGGTATTCATACTGGCTTACCAAAAGAATCATGCTTAAGGTTCATTTAATATAAAAATATAAGACATCTGAATCATGTAAAAAAAAATTATAAATCTGATTGATATATTTACAGCTAAGAGACCCCGGAAAAAGAAAATGTGTAGAGAAATTTAAAAACATAAAACTTAATTCAAAGTATATGGTCTATTAACATTTATTACATTTTATCTGTAAAATACTTCATTGTAGCTATATTTGTGCTTAGAAGAACTTCTAGATTTAAGAAAAGAAAATGGCATAAATCATATTCTCATAGCCACACCCCTTCCCTTCCTCTGCTCAGCTAAGAAGAGGGCTTTCTTTCAAGACAGGGTCTCATTTTGTCACCCAGGCTGGAGTGCAGTGGTATAATCACAGCTCACTGCAGCCTCTACCTCCTGGGCTCAAGTGATCCTCCCACCTCAGCCTCCCAAGTACCTGTGACTACAGGTAAACACCACCTCACCTGGCTTCCCCCCCCCCCCCCCCACCTAGAGACGAAGTCACCATGTTGCCCAGGCTGATGTCGACCTCCTGGGTTCAAGTGATCCACCCACCTTGGCCTCCCAAAGTAAGAGGTCTTTTGGGAATTGTAGATGTGCAACAGAATACACTGTTTCCTCTCATCTGAAGGCTCGAGGAAAAAAAAAAATACTGTTCCCTCTTTCAAAAACTTAAGTGAATGGTAGTCATGGGTGCATAATGCGAAAGAACTGTACACTTAAAAATGGTTAAAATGGTAAATGTTTAAAATGGCAAATACGTATTTATATATTTTTACCACAATAGAAAAAATCAAGTCTTTAAAAATGATAGCCCCTATGTTTTTATGCTTACTGAAATAAACCATATTTAATATTTGGCATATAAGCTAATCTTGATAGAGCAAGAATTGCTGTTTATAATAAGCATGTTGGACTGAATTTCATCATTTATTATAATGTGCATATAAGAAAGATACTTGTATTTGTAGGCCTCTGAAAAAAATCTAGGTAGGTAGACAGGCTTGACTCACCTTGCAGAAGGTCCTGAAGAATGGAAAAAACAAAATGAGTCTTCAATATCAGTTTTTCACAATCTCAGGAAATTCTACTACCCCAAAAGTGTAATGCTTTAGTAAAAACGTTTCCATTGCAGTGCTTATATCATGATAGGAGATTTAAAATCCACATTAGCCAATTCATTATTTAAATGACCCACCCCTGAACCCTCTCATAGTGTATATGAGCTGATCATATTAGGAAGCAAGTTACTACACAAAACATAAAACATAAACTTACAGAAGTTGTTTCCAAATGTAAAAGAATCACAATATTCATGAATTTCTAAGTCTTTTCATTTGTTTTTAAACTTAGATGATGCCTTTTTCATTAAAAGTGCCTGTGCTCACATTTATTAAAAGTTTTCATCATCAGTATTTAGGTATCTTGATTCTCCATGCTTCAAGACAAAAAAATCTTCAGCATTAAGTCCGTATCTCTCTAGAGCTTCATTCAGCTTCACTGGAGGCTCTAAGTAATGCTGGCCAAAGGTAGAAAGAAGAAAAACAGAAAAAGATTATACACATATTTGGGAGATTTTTCAAATAACAGATCAAACTAAAATAATCAACATATGCATAGTTAAAATAAGGCCCTTTCTTTTAATTGAAGCATTAGCAAATGGGTCTATCACATTTTCTAATACAGTTTTGAGTCATGAAATAAGTCAACAGAAAGGTATTTGGTTGGACAGAAATCATGCCAACACCATGTATGTCAAATTTGGTGCCATCTTACTTTGAACATCACTGGATTGCATGAAATCTTATCACAGTTTCACCATATGAAATTCCAATCTAAATGGAATCAGTGCCAAAGATGATGGTATTAGAGAATTACATGTTACCAACATTTTTGAAAAATATAGAAATCTGAGATTGTGGTGGGCGGGTGGGTGTGTGTGTGTGTAGCCAAATGCTACAGCAAATTGTTTTGGCTGAAGAAGGGTTGTTATTCTCAAAAAGTCTAGTCACATACAGAAACCACAGTCTACAGAATGAAAGAGGATCCCAGAGAATATAATCTGAAGGTTTAGCTGTGTGTAGCAAAGAGGAGTCAAAATTTTGCCCTGAGTAATTGCTAAATGGGAGTCACCCTTGTTTGAAAAGTAAGCTGGAGGGAAGATGAGGAAGTTGAATTTCAGACTTTAGTTCTAGGTACCTAATGGATATCCAAGTGGAGATGTGAAGGAGACAGTTGGATATATAAATGTGGATTATAGAGGAAAAATAGCTAGAGAGGAACAGCAGATAGGTGGTATTTGAAGCCATAAGACTGGATGCGATTCCCAAGGGAGAAACCAACTTTAGAAGAGAAGAGGTCCATAGACTGACTCCTACCACACTCACTGTTCAGAGCAAGCGGAGAGGAGGAACTAGCAAGAGAGAATGAGAAGGGACAGCCAATGATGTAGAAGGAAAACCAGGCAAGTTTCCTGAGCCCTTAAATGCACAGGTTTGGTAACGGTTATTGGCCATACACAGGTCATCCTTTTCCCCCTTGCTCAGTTCCAGGTTTTATGGCTATGTTTAAAGATCGGCAGGGCATGGTGGCTCACACCTGTAGTTCCCAGCACTTTGGGAGGCCGAGGTGGGCAGACCACGAGGTCAGGAGATCAAGACCATCCTGGCTAACAAGGTGAAACCCTGTCTCTACTAAAAATACAAAAATTAGCCAGGCGTGTTGGCAGGTGCCTGCAGTCCCAGCTACTCGGGAGGCTGAGGCAGGAGAATGGCGTGAACCCGGGAGGTGGAGCTTGCAGTAAGCTGAGATTGCACCACTGTACTCCAGCCTGGGCAACAGAGTGAGACTCCATCTCAAAAAAAAAAAAAAAAA
>NC_045441.1:95811663-95812587 GCF_002776525.5 Piliocolobus tephrosceles
AGATAACAGGAATTTACTTTTAATCTGTTTTATATATAAAGGAAAAAGATCACTAATTATATTATCAATAAAATTTAACTTTATACCTTAAGTCAAGAAATTTCCCCTAAAATAATTTCCTAAATTATTTTAAGAGATTTCAAAATGATGAACTTTTTTCCCATTGAAAAATAACTTCTTTTGTTAAATTCTCTTTCTCCCATGCTCTACAAGTCTGGGCCCACAATACACACTCACACAGTCACCCTACATTGGTAACTTACTTGTGGAGTGTGATGTGTGGATTTAGTGAGAATTCTGATATGTTAGAGTTGGCAGTAGACCCTCTGTCTTTAATCTGCCTAGATTTAGCAGTATTTCTGAGTTTCTTCATAGATCAATTCTTCACTGTTTCAACCATCTAGAAGATAACCTTGGAGGTAGTTCTGAAAGGCTTCTGAGTGACTGAGAGCTCATAGTCCAAGCACTTTCGTCCACAAGGGAGATAAAAATGCCCCATTAACCATGGGACAAAACAACTATGTATAAAGCAAAGTATATCAGAGATCAATATGAGTAAGTGGGAAAAGCAGAAGACTCCCAGCACTCTGGATCCATTAGGGTCTAGGCAGCTAGCCACACACAACTTGTAAATTCCTACAGGGGTCAGTTTCATGATATACTACAGTAGAATATATTCAAAGATCCTGATCACTTGAAAGGCAATGTACATATTATGTAATGCTTGAAATTCGTTTCCATCAAAACTAGTAATTTAAGTTTCAGTGCTTAAATATATGTAGGAAATCCACTCATCATTCCCTAGATAGATTAGATGTTGCTACATATGCAATTTTAGAGTATTGCCAAGTTAAGGACATCCTTAATCTGCTTATATTACAGGAGGCAGTTACTATAACAGCATATATGCAAAGAATCTGACAT
>NC_045441.1:95812987-95843095 GCF_002776525.5 Piliocolobus tephrosceles
AGATAACAGGAATTTACTTTTAATCTGTTTTATATATAAAGGAAAAAGATCACTAATTATATTATCAATAAAATTTAACTTTATACCTTAAGTCAAGAAATTTCCCCTAAAATAATTTCCTAAATTATTTTAAGAGATTTCAAAATGATGAACTTTTTTCCCATTGAAAAATAACTTCTTTTGTTAAATTCTCTTTCTCCCATGCTCTACAAGTCTGGGCCCACAATACACACTCACACAGTCACCCTACATTGGTAACTTACTTGTGGAGTGTGATGTGTGGATTTAGTGAGAATTCTGATATGTTAGAGTTGGCAGTAGACCCTCTGTCTTTAATCTGCCTAGATTTAGCAGTATTTCTGAGTTTCTTCATAGATCAATTCTTCACTGTTTCAACCATCTAGAAGATAACCTTGGAGGTAGTTCTGAAAGGCTTCTGAGTGACTGAGAGCTCATAGTCCAAGCACTTTCGTCCACAAGGGAGATAAAAATGCCCCATTAACCATGGGACAAAACAACTATGTATAAAGCAAAGTATATCAGAGATCAATATGAGTAAGTGGGAAAAGCAGAAGACTCCCAGCACTCTGGATCCATTAGGGTCTAGGCAGCTAGCCACACACAACTTGTAAATTCCTACAGGGGTCAGTTTCATGATATACTACAGTAGAATATATTCAAAGATCCTGATCACTTGAAAGGCAATGTACATATTACGTAATGCTTGAAATTCGTTTCCATCAAAACTAGTAATTTAAGTTTCAGTGCTTAAATATATGTAGGAAATCCACTCATCATTCCCTAGATAGATTAGATGTTGCTACATATGCAATTTTAGAGTATTGCCAAGTTAAGGACATCCTTAATCTGCTTATATTACAGGAGGCAGTTACTATAACAGCATATATGCAAAGAATCTGACATTACCATCAGATTCACCAAGGGTGAAATGAAGGAAAAAATGTGAAGGGGAGCCAGAGAGAAACGTCAGGTTACCAAGAAAGGGAAGCCCATCAGACTAACACCGGATTTCTGAGCAGAAACTCTACAAACCCAGAAGAGAGAAGGGGCCGATATTCAACATTCTTTTTTTCTTTCTTTTTTTTTTTTTTTTTTTGAGATGGAGTCTCGCTCTGTTGCCCAGACTGGAGTGCAGTGGCACAATCTCGGCTCACTGCAACCTCCACCTCCTGGGTTCAAGCAGTTCTCCTGCCTCAGCCTCCTGAGTAGCTGGGATCACAGGCATGTGCCACAACACCTGGTTAATTTTTGCATTTTTATTAGAGACGGGGTTTCACCACGTTGGTCAGGCTGGTCTCGAACTCCTGACCTCGTGATCTGCCCGCCTCAGCCTCCCAAAGTGCTGGGATTACAGGCGTGAGCTACCATACCCAGCTCAACATTCTTAGAATTTTCAACCCAGAATTTCATATCCAACCAAACTAAGCTTCATAAGCGAAGGAGAAATAAAATCCTTTACAGACAAGCAAATGCTGAGAGATTTTTGTTACCACCAGGCCTGCCTTACAAGAGCTCCTGAAAGAAGCACTAAACATGGACAGAAACAACTGGCATAAGCCACTGCAAAAAACATACCAAATTGCAAAGACCATCAACACTGTGAATAAACTGCATTAACTAACAAGCAAAATAACCAGCTAGCATCATAATGACAGGATCAAATTCACACATAACAATATTAACCTTAAATGTAATTTGGTTAATGCCCCAATTAAAAGACACAGACTGGCAAACTGGATAAAGAGTCAAGACCCATCAGTGTGCTGTGTTCAGGAGACCCATCTCACGTGCAAAGACATACACAGGCTCAAAATAAAGGGATGGAGGAATACTTACCAAGCAAATGGAAAGCAGGGGTTGCAATCCTAGTCTCTGATAAAACAGACTTTAAACCAACAAAGATCAAAAGATACAAAGGCGGCCATTACATAATGGTAAAGGGATCAATTCATCAGGAAGAGCTAACTATCCTATATATGCACCCAATACAGGAGCACCCAGATTCATAAAGCAAGTTCTTAGAGACCTACAAAGAGACTTAGACTCCCACACAATAATAGTGGAAGACTTTAACACCACACTGTCAATATTAGACAGATTAACGAGACAGAAAATTAACAAGGATATCCAGGAATTCAACTCAGCTCTGAACCAAGCAGACCTAACAGATATCTACAGAACTCTCCACCCCAAATCAACAGAATATACATTCTTCTCAGAACCACATCACACTTATTCTAAAATTGACCACATAATTGGAAGTAAAACACTCCTCAACAAATGCAAAAGAAAGGAAATCGTAACAGTCTCTCAGACCACAGTGCAATCAAATTAGAACTCAAGATCAAGAAATTCACTCAAAACCACACAACTGCATGGAAATTGAAAAACCTGCTCCTGAACAACCTGCTCCTGAACGACTATGGGTAAATAATGAAATTAAGGCAGAAATAAAGATGTTCTTTGAAACCAATGAGAACAAAGACACAATGTACCAGAATCTCTGGGACACATTTAAAGCAGTGTATAGAGGGAAATTTATAGCATTAATTGCCCACGAGAGAAAGTGGGAAAGATCTAAAATCAACACCCTAACACCACAACTAAACTAGAGAAGCAAGAGCAAACAAACTCAAAAGCGAGAAGACAAGAAGTAACTAAGATCAGAGCAGAACTGAAGGAGATAAGAGACACGAAAAATCCTTTAAAAAATCGATGAATCCAGGAGCTGGTTTTTGGAAAAGATCAACATAATAGACCATTCACCAGACTAATAAAGAAGAAAAGAGAGAAGAATCAAACAGATGCAATAAAAAATGATAAAGGAGATATCACCACCAATCCCACAGAAATACAAACTACCATCAGAGAATACTATCAACACCTCTACGCAAATAAAGTAGAAAATCTAGAAGAAATAGATAAACTCCTGGTCACATATACCATCCTAAGACTAAACCAGGAAGAAGTCAAATTCCTGAATAGACCAATAACAAGTTCTGAAATTGAGGCAGAAATTAATAGCCTACCAATCAAAAAAATCCAGGACCAGACGGATTCACAGCCAAAATCTACCAGAGGTACAAAGAGGAGCTGGTACATTCCTTCTAAAACTATTCCAAACAATAGAAAAAGAGGAAATCTTTTTATGAGGCCCGCATCATCCTGATACCACATCCTCATACCAAAACCTGGCAGAGATACCAAAACCTGGCAGAGACACAACAACAACAACAAAAAAAAGAAAATTTCAGGACAATATCCCTGATGAACGTCGATGCGAAAATCCTCAATAATGGCAAACCAAATCCAGCAGCACATCAAAAAGCTTATCCACCACGATCAAGTCAGCTTCATCCCTGGGATGCAAGGCTGGTTCAACATACACAAATCAATAAACATAATCCATCACATAAACATAACCAATGACAAAACCACAGGAATGTCTCAATAGAAGCAGGAAAGGCCTTTGACAAAAGTCAACAGCCCTTCAAGCTAAAAACTCTCGATAAACTAGGTATTAATGGAACATACCTCAAAATAGTAAGAGCTGTTTATGACAAACCCACAGCCAATATCATACTGAATGGGCAAAAACTGGAAGCATTCCCTTTGAAAACCGGCACAAGACAAGGATGCCCTCGCTCACCACTCCTATTAAACATAGTATTGGAAGTTCTGGCCAGAGCAATCAGGCAAAAGAAAGAAATAATGGGTATTCAATTAGGAAAAGAGGAAGTCAAATTGTCTCTGTTTGCAGATGACATAATTGTATATTGAGAAATACCCATTGCCTCAGCCCAAAATCTCCTTAAGCTGATAAGCAACTTCAGCAAAGTCTCAGGATACAAAAATCAATATATCACAAGCTTTCCTATACAGAATCAAAAATCACAAGCATTCCTATACACCAATAACAGTGAAATCATGAGTGAACTCCCATTCTCAATTGCTACAAAGAGAATAAAATATCTAGGAATACAACTTACAAGGGATGTGAAGGACTTCAAGAAAACTACAAACCACTGCTCAAGGAAATAAGAGAGGACACAAACAAATGGAAAAACATTCCATGCTCATGGATAGGAAGAATCAATATTGTGAAAATAGCCATACTGCCCAAAGTAATTTATAGATTCAATGCTACCCCCATCAAGCTACCATTGATTTTCTTCACAGAACTGGAAAAAACTACTTTAAGTTTCATATGGAACCAAAAAAGAGCCCACATAGCCAAGACAATCCTAAGCAAAAAGAACAAAGCTGGAGGCATCATGGTACCTGACTTCAAACTATACTACAAGGCTACAGTAACCAAAACAGCATGGTACTGGTACCAAAATAGATATATAGACCAATAGCACAGAACAGAGGCCTCAGAAATAACACCACACATATACAACCATCTGATCTTTGACAAACCTGACAAATACAAGAAATGGGAAAAGGATTCCCTATTTAATAAATAGTGCTGGAAAAACTGGCTAGCCATATGCAGAAAGCTGGAACTGGATCCCTTCCTTACACCTTATACAAAAATTAACTCAAGATGGATTAAAGACTTAAATGTAAGACCTAAAACCATAAAAACCCTAGCAGAAAACCTAGGCAATACCATTCAGGACATGGGCATGGGCAAAGACTTCATGACTAAAATACCAAAAGCAATGACAACAAAAGCCAAAATAGACAAATGGGATCTAATTAAACTAAAGAGCTTCTGCACAGCAAAAGCAACTATCAGCAGAATGAACAGGCAACCTACAGAACAGGAGAAAATTTTTGCGATCTATCCATCTGACAAAGTGCTAATATCCAAAATCTACAATGAACTTAAACAAATTTACAAGAAAAAACAACCCCATCAAAAAGTGGGCAAAGGATATGAACAGATACTTCTCAAAAGAAGACATTTATGCAGCCAACAAACTTATGAAAAAAAGGCTCATCATCACTGGTCATTAGAGAAATGCAAATCAAAACCATATTGAGATACCATCTCACTCCAGTTAGAATGGTGATCATTAAAAAGTCAGGAAACCACAGATGTTGAAGTGGATGTGGAGAAATAGGAATGCTTTTACACTGTTGGTGGGAGTGTAAATTAGTTCAACCATTGTGGAAGACAGTGTGGTGATTCCTCAAGGATCTAGAACCAGAAATACCATTTGACCCAGCAATCCCATTACTGGGTGTATACCCAAAGGATTATAAATCATTCTACTATAAAGACTCATGCACATGTATGTTTATTAAGGCACTGTTCACAATAGCAAAGACTTGGAACCAACCCAAATGCCCATCAATGATAGACTAGATAAAGAAAATGTGGCACATATACACCATGGAACACTATTAGCCATAAAAAATGATGAGTTCACGTCCTTTGCAGGGACCTGGATGAAGCTGGAAACCATCATTCTCAGCAAACTAACACGGGAACAGAAAACCAAACACCACATGTTCTCATTCATAAGTGGGAGGTGAACAATGAGAACCCATGGACACAAGGAGGGGAACATCACACACTGGGGCCTGTCAGGGGGTTGGGGGCTAGGGAAGGGATAGCATTAGGAGAAATACCTAATGTAGATGACGGGTTGATGGGTGCAGCAAACCACCATGGCACGTGTATACCTATGTAACAAACCTGTACGTTCTGCACAAGTACCCCACAACTTAAAGTATTAAAAAAAAAAAGTAATGGGTAACATCCTCTCTGAAGATTATATCTACTTTATAATTCAACTAACTCATACTTATGAGGTTTATTCAACATCAAAACATGAACAAATTCCAAATTGCTAAAAGCTAAATTAGTTTTTATTACATTCTCATTAAGAAATAGAGATGGGCCAGGCGTGGTGGCTCACGCCTGTAATCCCAGCACTTTGGGAGGCCAAGGGGGCGGATCACAAGGTCAGGAGATTGAGACCATCCTGGCTAACATGGTGAAACCCCGTCTCTACTAAAAAAAATACAAAAAATTAGCCGGGCGTAGTGGCGGGCGCCTGTAGTCCCAGCTACTCCAGAGGTTGAGGCAGGAGAATGGCGTGAACCCGGGAGGCAGATCTTGCAGTAAGCCGAGATCACGCCACTGCACTCCAGCCTTTGCGACAGAGCGAGAGTGCGTCTCAAAAAAAAAAAAGAAAGAAAGAAAGAAAGATGGAGGTTAGGTTTATAATGGGAATAATTCTTGAGGGCTGAATAATACAATAATTCTCAAAGACAGGTTTTTTAATCCTCTCCTCATCTTCCCCATCTCAGTAAAGAGCACAACTGTCTAACCAGCTATTCAAGCTAAAAATCTAGGAGTCAACCTTGATTCCTTTCTTTGCACAGGTTTAATAAAATACCATTACTTCATCTGAGTCACATATATATGGAATATACATATGGAATATGTGTATACATGCACACATATATAGATGGAATAAGAAATTGTCACTAAATATAGTGGTATGGCACTGGAAACCAGTCTCAAACTTCTCCCTTCTCCAAATACACACCCACACACCCACATTTATATTCTCATTTATCCTCCCCATGACCCCATGGTTAGTCATTATTCTATTCCTTCTCCCAACAGTGGCTAAGAATTGTTGCATTGTGGCTCAGAATTGCTGCCTCATGGCACAGGAATTTTGATTAGGGAGTAGGGGAATGGGCAGGCAGTGTACTAGGTAATTTTGGAACACACTGCATCTTTGGGAGAGGGCAGGCCATAAGTGAGACAGAGGAGTACTTAAAACCACAAGAAAACACTGGGTTCCTGCAGAGAGGCTCTGGGATGTGGAAGATACCACAGAAAGTAAAGAAGCCAAGTACTAACCACACTTTTTGTTTTTTTTTTGTTTTTTCCGAGACAGAGTTTCACTCTTTCACCCAGGCTGGAGGGAAGTGCCGTGATCTCGGCTCACTGCAACCTCTGTCCCCCAGGTTCAAGTTATTCTCCTGCCTCAGCCTCCCGAGTCGCTGGGATTATAGGTGCCTGCTACCATGCCTGGCTAATTTTAGTAGACGGAGTTTCATCATGTTGGCCAGGCTGGCCTCGAACTCCTGACCTCAGGTGATCAACCTGCCTCAGACTCCCAAAGTGCTGGGATTACAGGTGTGAGCCACAGGTGCCCAGCCAAATCTCACTCTCTTGCACAGGCTGGAGTGCAGTGGCACAATCTCGACTTACTGCAACCTCCACTTCCCGGGTTCAAGCAATTCTCCTGCCTCAGCCTCCCAAGTAGCTGGGATTACAGGCACACACCACCACACCTGGCTAATTTTTTTGTATTTTTAGTACAGACAGGGTTTCACCATATTGGCCAGGCTTGTCGTGAACTCCTGACCTTAAGTGATCCACCTGCCTCAGCCTCCCAAATTGCTGGGATTACAGGTGTGAGCCACTGCGCCTGGCCAAACCATATGTTTCTAAGTTTTGTTTAGAGAAGACCTTGGATCCAAGAAAGGAGAGAAAGCTTTATACTATCCTCTGCTTGCTCCCAGAACCCAGGCTAGTAGCAAAGTTCTAGGGTCCATCTGCCTTAAGGAAAAATTAGCTCTTCTGTTTTAATCTAGGAATAAAATCACATTTATCCCTATGCCTGGCACATAGCAGACACCGAGTCAATGTTTACTGAACGTATTTCTTGAAAGTTCCACACTAGCCTTACTTCTCCCTATTGCCCTCCACTCTCCTGCTGAACTAAGTATTACCCACACTAGCTGCCTCCGAGCCTATGCTCTGCTCTTTCCTCCTCTGAAAATGCCTTCCTCCCTGCCCTCTCAGAGCCAAGTTCAACTGTCACTTATTCCATCAAGCTCTCTCTGATCCCTGCCATCAGCAAACGTCCTGATTCTGAGACCATGTCATCTGTTCCACATTACAGCACTTTCCCTTTCTAACATCTGTATCACATACATGACTTCTGTCTTCTGCAAGCATGAGAGCCTGCTTGAGGGGTGAGACATGATGGCTTGCTTTTCTATTCTCTAGATCACATACAGATTTTTGGTTATACAAACACAAGCTTTACTAACTTCAGAAATAAGCCAAAAGAAAACACAATGCGCTTGTTTTTCTTTTTCTGACTGTATATGTGTGTATTGTTCTACTAATTAGTATGATTTACCACCCTAATTCATGCAGTGACTGTGATGAGTATACAGTATCTGATTCCAGAGTCTTGGGTCTGAAAACTAGGGAACAGTGATGCCTGAATCCTATCATTGGTCAAATACACAGTTATTTTTATCGCAATCAAACTTACCTCATTTGCTAAGGCAAAAGTTCCCCAGTGAATTGCCATAGATTTCTTTGTTTGGACATCAATGTGAATCCTCACAGCTTCTTCTGGGTCTACATGCTGGTATTTCATAAACCACCTGATGAAACAAGGCAATTTCTTAATTCTGACCTTTGAGATATACACTAAATTCTAAAATGTTTCATTTAATCAAACTTTAAGATTCTACGCAAGACCATGGATGTTGAGAATGAAGAACCACTCACTGGGATAAAGCATGCAATTTTGGGGAGGATGAGCTAGAAACCAAGTCTGAAGGTCAGGTCAAGGCTAGATTATAAAAACAAAACAAAACAAATTCTGCACAGGAGTAAGTCACAGGAGCAAAACCATCTCCCTTTAATACACTTTCTGCTGAAAAATAAAACAAGCAAAAGTCTTTTTTGTACAAATTGCTATAAAATAAGTAAGTCTCAAGCAAACTCCCCTCTGAATAGTGAGATTTTTGTTTCACGTATATTTTGATTTTACTGGATCTATCTGAAGATACGACTTACTGATGATGCAGGAGAGGCAAGCCCCAAAACTGAGGCTTAGCCCAGGAGGGTTTTTGGCCTCACAAAGGAAAGAATTCAAGGGCAAGCCAGTGGTGGTGGCCAGCAATTTTTATTAAATGATACTGCTCCTTGCGGAGCAGGGCTAAGTTATAGGCAGTAAGTGCACTCAGATTTGGCAACATATGAGGGGTTGGCAACTGTATTCTATACTCACTCATACCCACTTTTAATTATATGTAAATTAGGGAATGGGTTAATGCAAATTGAAGGGCAGATTATTTAGAACTTTCTAGGAATGGGGTGGTAACTTCTTGGTCATTGCCATGGAAAGGGGCAGTAACTTCTAGGTCGTTACCATGGCATAAAACTGTCATGGTGATGGTGGGAGTGTCTCAGGCTAATGAGCAATGAGGGCAGCTAGGGATCACTTTTGTCACCATCTGCTGGTTTTTGCCAGTTTTTTCTTTTTTTTTTTTTTCTGAGACTGAGTCTCACTCTGTCACCCAGGCTAGAGTGCAGTGCCATGATCCCAGCTCACTGCAACCTCTACCTCCTGGGTTTAAGTGATTCTCCTGCCTCAGCCTCCCGTGTAGGTGGGTCTACAGGCACGTGCCACCACACCCAGCTAATTTTTTGTATTTTTAGTAGAGATGGGGTTTCACCGTGTTAGCCAGGATGGTCTTGATCTCCTGACCTTGTGATCTGCCTACCTCCGCGTCCCAAAGTGCTGGGATTACAGGCGTGAGCCAGTGTGCCCAGTGGCCAGTTTTTTTACTTTATCCATTGAGACTGGGAAATAAGTCCTGCCTCACTGTTACTTTTAAAAGTAGATATTTTACAGTCCTGGATATGAATCAAAGAAACTGAATAATTAGTAAAGAAATAAAAACCAAAACTCCAATTACAAAAGAATTTGTATGTCCTGCTGATACAAATTTGTAAAAACTTGCTACAGCAAAAATTAACAAAAACTAGTACATAAAATTTAAAGACAGGGAGCCAAAATATCCAATTACTATTCAAGAAATTTTATTTAACCATAAAACTGAACAATGAGGTGTTCGGTTTGGCAAGGACATCAGACTAATGGGTAAATGATTAAGGAAATAATGAAAGGCTGCCTAATGCCTTGGGAAGAGCAAGGGCTCAGGAGGCAGAAGGCTTGTGTGTGAATCCCAGCTCCTGCAGTTCTTAGAATGCCTTTGGAAAGTCTGTTCAAATTCTCTGAGCTTCTATTTCTTTGTCCGTGAAATATAAATTTACCCCATTATGTGAGGGTATTGTGAGGATTAAACAAGATAAGGCTTAGGAAGGCATAGAGAACATCATCTACTTTCACAGAATTCTCCCAAGAGTAAACAAAACCAATACTTTCAGAAGAAAGATGTATTATTCCTGATACAAAGGAGAAAGTGTACTGTCTACAAGCAAATCCTTTGCCTTCCAAGCCATCAGTTTCAAGGGGGGAAAACAACACTGTGTTCACATTATTTACATCCTAGTCTGCCAGTGACAACTAACACTACAGTGAAGACCAACAGACATGGATTCAGCACAGGAGCTTCCACACTTTACAGAAGATATCATGGAGAAGTTTATCCATCTGCAACAGATATTTACTGTTAGGAGCTGCTGGGTCCTACAGAAGCCTGAAAACAAAGCCACTGTGTTCTCAACAGCAAATGAGAACAGCACTGTTCTGCCATATCTCCTGACTCTTGGAATTCAGGGAAAGATGAAAACGGTTTTTGGTGTTTCTCTCTTGATTTTTTTTAAATCCTAGTGCAAATCAAAGGGATAGATACATTCCTTTCCACCTGAAATAGATTTAAAGTTTTTATTCTGATATAACAATTAAAATAAAAACTTAAAATCTTAACTGACTCGGATAGAATACCTGGTGACAGGAGATTCCCTAAAGTAAGAATGAAACATTCCAAGCATATTATTCAAAGTTGTTTTCGATGTAAACATCTTAAATTTATATAGCACTCTCAAGCTTTATTCGATGTCTTATTTCTAAACCCATTAATAGTAACCAAAGAAACAGATTACACATTAGAGGCTATCACAATTTAACTCTCTTGGGGCAAATAATAGCCTCCTTGTCTTTTTCCCATCTTAGTTGTTTCCTGTTTGCCTGCAACGCAAGCAGGAAAGGGGATTATGTGAGTAAATTTGGTTGTACACATTCTATCATCACAAATATATGTAACAAATTTATATATTACTACATATGAAAACTTATTTTCATAACAACAAATAAAAGATGTTCTAATATATTAAGAACATACATCAGGCTGGGTACGGTGGCTCACGCCTGTAATCCTACCACTTTGGGAGGCCCAGGCAGACAGATCACTTGAGGTCAGGAGTTCAAAACCAGTCTAGCCAACATGGTGAAACCCTGTCTCTACTAAAAACACACACACAAAAACTAGCCGGACATGGTGGCAGGCACCTGTAGTCCCAGCTACTTGGGAGGCTGAGGCAGAAGAATCACTTGGACCCAGAGGCAGAGGTTGCAGTGAGCCAAGATCACACCACTGCATTCCAACCTGGGCAACAGCGTGAGACTCCGTCTCAAACAAACAAACAAAAAGGAACACACATCAAGTAAAGACCAATTTTATGTTACAAATATAAAACTGATTTGTAACAGTTCTAAAAATATACAAGTTGACAGGTTTTGAGAGGTTTTGTTAGAATTATAACTAATTAGAAAAAGTAAAATTCAAGCGCCAATATTGATTTGTAATCATTTTAATAATTATCAAGAACCAAAAAAGGGTAAAAATATCTAGCCCCTCCAAGTAAGGAAACTAGCAAAAAACAAAAAAGGGATAAATAAGCATTAATAAATAAAAATGGGGACAAAATGGTTTTAGTGAATGTAAAAAATTTAGCAAATAACAAAATCGGATGAAAACAAAAGATTAGAACTCATTCAATTAATCTATGTATTAGAGAAATACTTGTTCTTCTGCTTATGGAATTACCTAAACACAATGTTTTTGTATGTATCTGTCCATGCACTATAGAATAAAATATTTTTTAAATTATCCATTGTTTTGTTACTATCAGTGTTTTGTTTTCTCTTTATTTGCACATATAAACCAGAGTTGACTAAAATCTAATTTAATTCTTTGAAATCACTTCTCTTTTCCCTAAACAGAGAATATTAAGGAAAACGAAGACAGTGGATGAGTCTCCTAGGTGTCCAATGAGAGTGTGACCTTTCACTGCTCTAAAACAGGTCATTAGTATGTCAAGGTTGGAGGATGAGTGATGAGTAGTACAACAACACCATGACCGGATTAACTTCAGTGCTGACTGAAATAAAACAATCACCAAGGACTACTGCTATAGGCCAATTCCCTGCTTTTTCTCTTTGCTAAACGTAGGAGAGCTATAGGACAGGTGATTGGGGCACTCAAGTTATGGAGCAAAAAGTGGTTATATAAAGAAAGTATTCTCCATGTGAAAGAACAAGAGTAGGTTTTATTACTGGCTGACCAGTTTAGTTGAATGGTATGTGAACTTCTGGCTAGGTATAGTAATTCTTTAAACCTTGATCCCTTTTTTATGATAACATCATCCCTAATTTTGAGTAATTTTTTTAACTGATACGACTATAATTAAAATATTTTAATTCTCACCACAAAAACATAAGTATGTGAGATAATGCACATGTAAAACAGTTTGATTTAGTCATTCCACAATGCATACATATATCAAAACATCATGTTGCACACCATATACACAATTTTTACTTGCCAATTTAAAAAATATTTAATTTAGAATATTTAAAAATAAAATCTAACTGAATCTGACCCACCGACCCCCAATCATGTATTACAAAGTCCACCATTAAAATCATAAATTACAGTGTCACAAAAATCATAATTGCTTTACTTTTAAATTCAGTTAACTTATCACATAGCAGGAGTGTTTTCTTTGGAAGTCTACATACCTTGGTTCATAAGCTCCAATGGGAATAGCTGCAAGGTCAAAAGGTCCAAATCTTTTTCCTATCTCTTCAAAAGCAGGGCAATAACCAGTATCTCCTGCAAAAAAAAATCGATTCCAAGGCCCCAAGACAGACCAGCTGCCCCACAGCACCTTGTTGTCATCCATTAGAGTCCTTTTACACCAGTGCTGGGAAGGTGTAAAGACAAAGGTGACCTTATCATGTCCGGGGACACAATTCTCCTCCCACCAGTCCAACTCAATCACATTCTCACAGCCACATTTTTGCATCCAGTCAAGAAGACCCAAAGGCACAAACCATCTCAACTCGTTACCAAATCGCTCATTCAAAGCAATGACAGAATTGTAGTCCAGATGGTCATAGTGGTTGTGACTGATAAGGACCGCATCTATTGGAGGGAGTTCACTTATTGTGCACGGGGAACGACGAAATCGCTTTGGACCCGCGTACTGCGACGGTGAAGCACGAGAGCTAAAGATGGGATCCGTGAGAAATATGAGCTCATCCATTTCCACCATTACTGTGGCATGTCCCAGCCATGTGACTCTTAAGCCAGCTTCCCTCACTCCAGCTTCTTCAGGGTTAGTGATAAAATACGGCTTAAGCACTGGGAGTTCTTTGTCAAGTTCCTTTGTGTATAAAGAAAGCAAGACATAAGAGTAGTTAGAAAAAAAAGTATTATATCATCGTAGTCCACATTTTGACCTAAATAACAGCAAGAAGAGCTATTTTCAGAGAACTAAAGTTATTCAATAAACTTGCTACACTTTGGCTCTTTTCTTGAAAATGCATACTTCTTTCTGAATCTGACTTAATAATCACGATAATATGGTAATCTTCTTCATCCCAAATGCAAAAGGGAAAATTAAATTTAAAACTCTGAGTGCTGCTAAATGTATTAATTTTTCAAAGGCTCTCTTCAGTAGTGCCAGAAGTAGACTGGCCCAGATGCAGTCATTTTTTTATTGCCATTCTACTCAGCTGATGTATTTGCTGCTAAAAACTGCCTTAAAAGCGGGTCAGTCCCTGGAAATAGTAAAGAAAGCTTATGACCATTTATTTGTAGCTCTTGGATCTCAGACATGAATCATGAATCTGATATTTTTCTTTTTTGTTTGTTTGTTTGAGACAGGCTCTCGCTCTGTTACCCAGGCTAGAGTGCAATGGCATAATCAGAGCTCTCTACAGCCACAACCTCCCAGGGTCAAGTGATTATCCCACCTCAACCTCTCAGCTGGGATCACAGGCACGCAGCACCACCATATCCAGTTAATTTTTTATTTTTTGTAGAGATAGGGTCTCATTATGTTGCCCAGATTGGTCTTGAACTCCTGGGCTCAAGCAATCGTCCTGGCCTGCCCTCCCAAAGTGCTGGTATTATAGGCATGAGCCACTGTGCCTGGCCTGAATCTCACTTTCGGAGTTTCAAAATGGAGCACTGTGATGATTCCTGGACAAATCACATCATAAATTGTTTTCCTCATTCCTTACCTTTCTGATTTTCTACCATTGATCAAACCAATGTGAATATGATCTCTTCCTGTGAGAAGCTGATCACTGAGGTAAGGGGGGTGGTAAATGGGTATAAAACAACAACTATAACAAAGTGTGAAGAGTATTATTCCTTGCTTATTCTATATTTTATACTTGGATTAAGCTAGGCCAAAATGTTGTAGGTTGCAGCATCACAGTCCTGGCTTTTATAAAGCTCTTTTACTGAACTGTGCTCTGGTACCATGCTATATAGCTGCATGGAGGTCTCTCATAGGAAGCCACCTCATGAAACTTGCCATGCATGTGTTCAGGCTACAGACTTGGTACCACCTCCACCTTCCTACTTACCCCAGAAACATTTCTCTCCCATCTCGTAACAGGAAAAACTCTCCTTCTCCAGAGCACCTGGCTTTGTCATTTCTGTCACTGGGAAAACTCTTAAGATTTCATGCTACTCCTCTCTTTAACTAGGAAGTTCAGAGGAAAAGCTGAGGCCACCTACAGCAATGTGCAGCACATGATGGAACGTATTTCTGTATTAACTTTATTCTTGGCTTTATTTTATTTCTCTAGTCCATTTTGCTCCTAGACTGGCTAGGTATAGTAATTCTATACCTCATCCATTTCTTGTTTTACTGCTTTATGTATGTTTGTAAGTTGCCACTAAATCAACTTTGAAAGGGTGTGGTATTGGATAAGTAGTTAAAATACAGGTCATGTTATAGCCTGATAAGAAGGAACGAAGAGCCCAGTTGCGAAAGACATCACAGATACAGTGACTTGTGTGAGTTCCTGAAGAATGATGAGAAATTCATGACGCAGAAAAAAGGAAGAAGGGCATTTCAGGTAGAGAAACTACCCAAGCAAAGGTACAGAGCCAAACAGGAATGTGGTGTTTGAGGGCAGGGGACAAATTAAATCTATAAAGATGGAAACACAATAAGCCTTGAGTGTCACGCTTCACTCTAAGACAATGAGGAAGCATCTTTTTTGTTGTTGTTGTTGAGACAGGGTGGGTTTTGCCATGTTGCCCAGGCTGGTGTCGAACTCCCGGGCTGAAGCGATCTGCTTCCCAAAGTGCTAGGATTACAGGTGTGAGCCACCACACCCAGCCTAGGAAGTATCTTTTTGCCCTCACACGTACACACACACATGTACATATGTGTGCACATGTGCACGCATGCACACACACACACACACACACACACAGACACGACCCAATTATGTTTAGATAAAACAATTCTAGAGTCCAAATGATGGCATGGGGAGTGTCACAACAGTTGCCAGGATATGAAGAGATGAGGACCTGAGCAAAGGAGACAGCGGTAGACAGAGACAAGAGAGGACAGATGGGGAGATACTGGTGAAGGGAAACTGAGAGGTCAATGGGAGAGTCTGAATGGGAAGAAGGCCTGGACAGGAAGAGAAGGAGCAGCACAGGTGGAGGACAAAAACGTTTCTCTTAGCCACTCTAACCTTTAGTTTCCTCATCTGGAAAACGGGTATAATAATTGTACCTACACTTCATTCCTGTGAGGATAGAATTAGGAGTGGCTGGGACATAATAAGCACTCTATAAGTATTCCAAAAGAAGAAGCAAGGACGTTCCAACCCTGACAACCAACCAGACACCAATCCTACCAATCTTTTGCATTTCTGTGGAGCTACTAACCTAGTTAAGATGCTAAGAAATATTCAGACATTCAAAGCTCTCCAGGTTGCTCAACTATCTGCCTGTCAACTCAATCCATGCACAAGAGCCACCTCAAAAACAGCCAATTTAAGGTATAACTTAAGTCTCCTCTGCTGTAAAATCCCCACTGGCTCTCTACTGCCTGACAAAGTCTGTCTCACCTCCTCAGCCCAGCAGTGAGCTGCCCAGAGACTGCCTCAATTCCCTCTGGTTGTTGTTTCATGCTCCTCTTTCACATGTGCTGTGCCCCATCTACATGGAGACTGCTTCCCACTCCTAGACTGAGCTCAAGAACCCTGCACAGTATTCATCCCATTTCTCAGGTAGCTTCCCCCTTATCCCTTCGGGCCATCTCTTGAGTCCCACAGCTGGAAGCACTCACTCCTGCCTCTCAACTTCCGTATCTCCCTATTCACACATCTCCTCTGGATATTCTGGTTATAGGTACACAGAATTTATCCTATGTCCTATGAAAGGTAGAATCATTCAGTGCTCAGTTTGATTAATGAAACACAGCATGTGTTCAACAAAATTTGTTGAATGGATGAGTAAATGAATGAATGTCAACTTTCAATCAGTTCTTAAATTTGGTCGTTAGGGTTAGTGAACAATGATATATGCCAAGTGGTATATACAGAATTAATGAGGAAAGGGAGAGGCAATGAATATAAACTGAATACCTACTATGTACTCGTACTTGGCATCATATGGGGCACATAATGATGATGAACTACCTAAGGTATCAAGTACTTTAGCATAACACAAAACAAAATACTATTAACAATAGCTACCGTTTATGGAGTGCTTATGTGCTAGTCACTGTACTAACTGCTACTGGCTACTGACCACAACACTGGAAGTAGGTCCTATAAACCAGCTCCATTCTACAGGTAAGAAAACAATGAATTAGGGAAGTTACAGCACTCAGGCAAGGTCACTCAGCCAGACCCACTGTAGTAAAACATACTTCCTCTCATTAAATCTCATTTAATGACATGTTTTCTTAAAAAGTAACAGCCTGGGGTCCAGGTTGGGAGAATAAGGGGGTATGAATTTCAAAAGAACACAAGGAAACTTTAGGGGATAATATATATGTTCATTATCTTGATTCTGGTGATCTTTTCGTGGGTATATACATATGTCAAAACTCATTAAGTTGTGCATTTTAAATATGTGAAGGCTGTATTATGTTAAAACTATTTTAAAAATTTTAAGGCTGGTGCTGTGGTGCATGCCTGTAATCCCAACACTTCAGGAGGTCTAGGCCAGAAAACTGCTTGAGGCCAGTAGTTCGAGACCAGCAGGGCAACGTAGTGAGATCCTGTCTCTATTAAAAAATAATAATAATAAATAATAATTAAAAAATAATAATAGACCGGGCACAGTGGCTCACGCCTGTAATCCCAGCACTTTGGGAGGCCAAGGTGGGTGGCTCACCTGAGGTCGGGAGTTCAAGACCAGTCTGACCAATATGGAGAAACCGTGTCTCTACTAAAAATACAAAATTAGCCAGGCGTGGTGGTGCATGCCTGTAATTCCAGCTATTTGGGAGGCTGAGGCAGGAGAATCACATGAATCCAGGAGGCAAAGGTTGCAGTGAGCCGAGATCGTGCCACTGCACTCCAGCCTGGGCAACAAGAGCAAAACTCCATCTTAAAAAAAAAAAAAGAAAGAAAGAAAGAAAGAAAAAGCATATAGAAAAAGGGGTGGGGAGAGGATGGACTCTTGTTTACTTGGTGAAACCAATCACTCACGTGGCATTTTCATGGCTAGATCAAGACTTTCTTGGTTGGTCTTCCTTTTTGAAAGCTGCAAAATGGAAAATCCCAAGACTCATAATTAACCAGTACACTAGTTAATGTTTTACTTTTCTTGGGAAAAGGGAACAAATCCTAACATTTGTTCAATAGCTACTCTTTGCAAGGTGCTTTAGGTACACTGTGTCATCTAAATTTGTGAAGCAAATATTACTGCCATTTTACAGATGACCAGACCAAGGCAGACCGGGGTCGCTAAGAAACTTGCCAAAGTCATACAAGAGGTAAGTACCCAATCAGGAGTGAAATCTAGGTCTTCCTGACTCAAAAGACCTCTCTTTCACTAAGTCATGCTCCTTCAATGGCATACATATTAACTTACATTAAAATTAAACAATGAAACTCATATCTTCTTAATATACTTACTATTTTAAGAGTATGTGTTTGTGTGTATTAATGAGACAAAAAAGATGTGACTCAAATCCTTTTAAACCATGTTTTTAAAATATCACTTTTAAAGAAGACAAGGTAATACTTTCCTTCCAACTGAAGGTACATTTTCACCATCTTAGAAAACTTTACTACCTATACTGTAATTTGCAACTCAGATTTTTAAATTAAAAAATAACATTTTTCTTTTTCATATTTATAAGATATATGTGAACACTGAATAAAGATACATGTGTTACCAAAATAACTCCAATTCAATTAAGTATTGATGCTAATGTTTGACATTTTTGCCATGTGTATTAAGAGTATAAGATCTATCAAAATGGCTTAGTATTTTTAAACTCCTTGATTATAAGAGAAAATGCTCTTAATATTTGGAAAATGCAGAAAAATATAAATAGTTGCCATCATTATACCAACATGCAGATATTATAACCACTGTTAACATTATGATCTGTACTTGTAGTTCTATTTTATGAATGGTTGCGATCAGAGTATTCATGTTTTCTAGTTTTATAAAAAATTGTATGTGGTGACATTTTCAGTCATCCCTATGACTCTATGAGACACAAGGTTTAAAAATGAAACAAACAGGGCCAGGCACAGTGGCTCACGCCTGTAATCCCAGCACTTTGGGAAGCCAAGGCAGGTGGATCACCTGAGGTCAGCAGTTCAAGACCAGCCTGGCCAAACACAGTGAAGCCCCGTCTCTACTAAAAATAAAAAAAAAAATTAGCCAGGCGTGGTGGTAGGCACCTATAGTCCCAGCTACTCACAAGGCTGAGGCAGGAGAATCGCTTGAAGTCAGGAGGCAGAGGTTGCAGTGAGCCGAGACTGCGCCAGTGCACTCCAGCCTGGGCAAAAAGAATGAGACTCCATCTCAAAAATAATAATAATAATAATAAATAAAAACGAAACAAATTATTGAGGAAATTGTTCAGAATGTAAATTTGTTTTGAATTGCCAAAATTTATTATAATTGAAAGACATTGTTTAATTAATCTTCTCTGCCATGAAACTCCATCAGGCTGTCTACAAAAACCGCTGGGAGGCTGAGGGTCACTAGAGCCCAGGCGTTTGAGGCTGTAGTGATGAGTCTCAAAGGTCTACTGCACTCCAGCTTGGGTGACAGAGTGAGACCCTATCAAGGGGTAAGCTGCATGCTTGCTTACTGTCTGTGGTCATTAAAATCCTAGACGTCTCTAGGAAATCAGGTCTGCCTGCACTTCTCGGAGACAAGCATGAATTTTGAGTTCTTTGCTTCTTTAAAACTTGCTGCATGTGCACTGTTGTCAAGCCAATTCTCTATACCTTTAAAAGGTCTCCAAAAATCTGTACTCAATCAATGGATAAAAACGTTACCAATAATAAAACCATAAAGCTAGTCTAGACAAGTGAGATTCTATCATTTCAACTTCCAGGTTTCCGTTTAATGCCTGTGTGCCAATGGCTGGACTTAGGCTTGCTCTTTAGGACCTCAGCAGTTATTCTCATCCCTCCTTTGGGACACAACTGTCCATAAGGCACCATCAAAAGCCACACTGCATCTGCACCTAGCATCATTCCTCCCAGGGACCAACTCCTCAGAATATAATTTTTTTTTTTTTTTTTTTGAGACAAGGTCTTGCTCTGTCACCCAGGCTGGAGTGTAGTGGCGTGATCTCAGCTCACTGCAACCTTTGCCTCCCAGGCTCAGGTGATTCTGCCTCAGCCTCCCAAGTAGCTGGGATTACAGGCACATTCTATTGCGCCTGGCTAGATTTTTGTTTTTTGTTGTTGTTGTTGTTTTTGGTAGAGATGGCATTTTGCTATGTTGCCCCGGTTGGTCTCGAACTCCTCAGCTCAAGCAATCCACCTGCCTCGGCCTCCTAAAGTATGGGTATTACAGGCATGAGCCACTGCACCTGGCCATGTAATATTTTTAAAAAGATAAACACACAAGAAATTTTCTTAAATTACAGAGCATTGATCCAGGAGGTCCAAAATAGAACTACTATGACTAATAGTCATTTTAGAATAAGAAGATGTAGGGAAGGACATTTTCAAAGATATAGACGAAATTTCCTAGAACTGAAGGAAATGGATTTTCAGACTGAAAGGGCCCACCACACACAGAGCATAATGAATAAATAAAGAACTACACATCGTGGCAATTTTCAGAACACTAGTACCAAAGAGAGGATTCTCAAAGTCTCTAGAGAGAAAACAAAGGGTCTGTTCAAAGGATCAAGAGTAAGGATGGCACTGAGCTTCCCCACAGCCACACTAGAAATAAAATTATGGAGGCAATACTCTCAAATTCTGAGAGAAAACTGTTTCCAAACAAAAATTCTATACCCAAACTATCAATTATGAGTGAGAATAAAGACATTTCAGACAAGCAAGTTTTCAAAAAACTTACTTTCCATGTACCCTTTCTCAGGAAGTTCACTGAAAATATGCTCCACCAAAATGAGAAAATGACACAGAAGGAGGAACAAGTGGGATGCAGAAAATAAGGGCTACCATAGAAGACACAGGGGAGCCCAGGAGGCTGGTGAAGGGTGCCCTAGAACAGAAGCCGGCAGAGACCCTGGGAAGGCATCAGCTCAGACTACAGCCCAGTGCTGAACGACCACCTGAGAGTCTTTCCCTCAGGAAAATGGCACTGAGAGGCCAGGGGAGGCAGGAAAATAATCATCATAAATACACAGAAAGTCAAGCAGATGAAAGAGATGTTATTAACACGGCAGAGGGAGAGGTATATAAGGAAAGGAGACACAGCCACAGTATTTACTTGGTTCACCAATGAAAAATATTGATATACTCAATGTAAACCATGAAATCAACCTAACCTAAAACTGTGATCTATCTATTCTAACAGAATAGCAGAAGGCCAAGTAGAATCATCTTAAGTAAAACTAGTACATTTAAAGGCCAGGAACCCAGAGTCAACTTTTCAAAGTCTGGAAAGGTCATCTGAAGCTCCCTTTCACAGCTTTGGCAGCTTTATCCAAGGGTTAAAAGCCAAGCACTCTAGGCCATGCCTTCAACCTCATAATCCATATTCCACACACGTACCAGGCTACTACCTTCCAGAGCATGTAATACCCTTTCTCACCTTCATGACCTTGTTCATGCCATCATCTACCTGGAAAATCACTGTCAAAATACTTTTTAGTTGTCTAGGCCCAGCTGAAATACTCATCTCCTCTGTGAAGACATCTCCAGCTCTGCCTGTCAGCATCACGTTCCTTCCTGTACCTCTAAAGCACTCTGTTCCTACCTCTAGTTGCCACCAGATCAGGGCTAGTTATTCCTATATGCACTCTGCTACTGAATGATGAAATTTAGGGCCTAGGTTACACCTATCCACTTTATCTCTTCAGACTAATTCTATGCCTTATGATATACAAGGGCTCAAATAATTAGTCATATATTAAGAGCAAATATAAAGCATTCAAAAAAGCCAAGCGCTACCTCTTTAGAACTTGGAACACTGCTGTGATCTTTCTCCATTATCAGCCATCTGAGAACATTTGGAATAGAGAGGTTTTTCCACGTTGGCCACGGATTCACAAATCTCCCATCTTTTCCTTTCTTAGATTTAGTTACATCTTCTTCTAGTCTATAATCCAGTTTGAAGCTTTTCCTGGAAAACCTAGAAGAATCACTTCCTCTGGAATTCCGTGCTGAATTTTGACGTTTTCTTACTGTTTCTTTAGGATATTGGCTGCTTGTCATCAGGGACTGGTTGCTTTCATTTTCATCCATGTCCTTTGGTGAAGAACTGAAAAAAAGGGGGAAAAATACTGAGTTGAACATAAAGGTAGTCAAACATAACACAAGGTACCATTTGTTAACCAATAAAAATTTCTCCAAACTTATAAAAATATTATGTCTGTATTAGCTGAAACTTTCTTCCTGCAAAGCACAATTTTAGAATACAGTATTACTTCTTGCTAAATAAGAAAGATGTGCCAGGCACAGTGGCTCACACCTGTAATCCCAGCACTTTGGAAGGCCGGGGCAGATGGATCACCTCAGGTCGGGAGTTCAAGACCAGCCTGACCAATGTGGAGAAAGCCCATCTCTACTAAAAATACAAAATTAGCCAGGTATGGTGGCACATGCCTGTAATCCCAGCTCCTCAGGAGATTGAGGCAGGAGAATTGCTTGAACCCTGGAGGCGGAGGTTGTGGTGAGCTGAGATCACGCCATTGCACTCCAGCCTGGGCAACAAGAGCAAAACTCCGTCTCAAAAAAAAAAAAAAAAAAAAGAAAGAAAGAAGTTTACCTATTAGCATAACTGCCAAAAAGCCCTTAAAAAATCCTTTATCTCCTGTAATCCAAAACAACATATTTCCCCAGTCAGCATGTAAGCATATTAAATTTTCCATTTCAATGACATTTTGTAGAATAAATTAATGTGCCTTCATGAATCTATAATATTTTCATACATGTATTTAAAAAACATTATTGTTAACAATGCATAGTAAGGACTGCTTCAGTTCCTTGAGAGAATTTAGTAATTGAAGCAAGTCACATATATACCCCACTAGGCCTAGCCATAGTTACACTGAAGATATTCTGTAACCAATGCCCCCAGAAAGTACAACCAGTCCAAATCCCTAGAAAGGGGATAACACATTAACTGAGAGACATTTCAATAATGTATGTAACTGATCAATAAAATACATTTAAATTAATTCAAAACTACCAAGTCAGTGAGTATGTATCCTAGCTATACGACCTTGAGCCAGTTTCCCACCCTCTCCGTATCCTGATTTCCTCATCTATAAAAGGGAGAGAACGTTACTTGCCTCCTAGGGTTACTGAGAAGACCTGTAATACAAATAAAGCACTTGGAAACATAGTAACACACATATAAACCCACCATCACAGCTCAATCAATGTTAGCTGTTGCTGCTGACCTTGTTTTACTGCTACTACTGCTACTGCTTAACTCAAGGCATTAAAATCCCTGATTTTGAACTATACAGAACTCCAGATACACAAAAGTGGTAAATAACATATCTGCCATGAATTTCATTTCTTTCTTATTCTGTTAAACAAACATTTGCTTTCTGTTTCATTAGTTTAAATACAATGCACACACATAGCACATTTTATAAGTGGAAATAAGGAAAGGAGCACAGTAACTGAAAGCCAAATATTATTTTTATGGCTACAATGGTGTTTAAATAGAAATACTGCCCCAGAGAGAAAGGGAAAAAACACAAACCCTAGGATGAACACGTACACAGAACCAAAACTTTTTTTCCAAATTGTCTAGAGTAAATAGTCTGTAATCTAGAGAAGAATCAACGTGAAGAAAAGAAACCCCAGCTGAGACTAAAGCTAAAGCACACGCTGTTGCTCAGCCATACTGTGTGTGGGAGAGTCCAAGAGTTAAGAGACAGTCTAACAAGATTTATACTTTGGGCAAATTTACTTACCCTTTCTCATCCTCCATTTTCTCCCTGTAAACTATCTACCTACCTGTGGAGGTTTCTTTCAAAGGATCAAATGACACAGGTACATAACGTACTTGGCACTCACAAATGCTCATTCTTCCTTTCCCTAATCTTGTTAACTGGCCATACATCTAAATTGTTTTTTTCTTTTTTCTTTTTTTTTTTTTTTGAGACAGGGTCTCACTCTGTCACCCAGGCTGGAATACAGTGGCTCAATCACGGCTCATTGCAGCCTCAACCTCCCCGGGCTCAGGCTATCCTCCCACCTTAGCCTCCCAAGTAGCTGGAACCACAGGTATGTTCCACCATGCCTGGCTAATTTTTTTATTTTTTAGTAGAGATGGGGTTTCACTGTGTTGCCCAGGCTGACCTGGAACTCCTGGGCTCAAGCAATCTGCTTGCCTCCTCGAACTCACAAAGTGCTAGGATTATAGCTAAACTCTTTAAGTTATTCTAGAACTTAAAGTGGTCTCAGAGAGTAAGCTCTCATAGAATCACTTTTTCTGGGTTATAATTTAAGTTCAGGCCAAGGACTTTACAAAGAGCAGAAACAATGACCATCCATCTGAACCTCACCTCAACAGATGAAAATGTACAAGTTTAAATAGTTTAAGTTACTTCTCAACCAGATAATATGTCCAATAGGTGGGAGAGCTGACCTCTTGCTACCCCTTGTCATGATAAAACAGCTTATGAGATCCCTATATTTGTCATATACATATATATGTAGATATACGCACATATATATCATAATTCTACCAAATATGTTAATAAATGTTTGGCTCATTGTTTTAAACAATCAAGGGATAAGGGAGAAAGGAAAAAAGGACACTTTGATTCAAAGACCACAAGCCAACGTCAAAATAGGATTTTGAACAACATCTAGTGGTCTAATGTAGCTAGGACATAAAAAGCAAGGAAGGGCCAGGCGCAGTGGCTCATGCCTATAATCCCAGCACTTTGGGAGGCCAAGGCAGATGACTCACCTGAGAACAGGAGTTCCAGACTGGCCTGGCCAACATGGTGAAACCCTGTCTCTACTAAAAATACAAAAATTATCCCGGTGTGGTGGCGTGTGCCTGTAATCCCAGCGACTCGGGGGTCTGAGGGAGGAGAATCACTTGAACCCTAGAGGCAGAGGTTGCAGTGAGCCGAGATTACACCGCTGCACTCCAGCCTGGGCGACACAGTGAGACTCTGTCTCAAGGAAAAAAAAAAAAAAGCAAGGAAGGTTTGTGACAGTCGAGACTATAAAGGGTTAAAAGATTGGACAGTAAAGATGGGACTAGATTGTGAGCCTGGACTCCCTCTAAGGAGGATGGGCTACACTGCAAGCAATGCGGAAACACTGAACACACTTAAAAGGCAGTGTACTTAAGGGCTGGACGCAGTGGCTCACGCATGTAATCACAGCAATTTGGGAGGCCAAGGAGAGCAGATCATGAGGTCAGGAGTTTGAGACTAGCCTGGTCAACATGTTGAAAGCCTGTTTCTACTAAAAATACAAAAATTAGTTGGGCGTGGTGGCATGCACCTGTAGTCATAGCTACTTGGGAGCCTGAGGCAGGAGAATCACTTGGAGGCAGGAGAATCGCTTGAACCCATTAGGCAGAGGTTGCGGAGACTCCTTTAAAAAAAAAAAAAAAAAAAAAAAAAAAAGCAGTGTACTTAGGGAAGACAACTCCGGTAGCAGGATAAAGAAGAAAGGAAGTGGCCAAAAACTGGAGCTTGGGAGATGGATTGAGCGAAAACAGAAGAAGCCCAGAACACCCAATAACACTGAACCACCATGCCACATGTTTGACATATTTCATTTAAATTCATGCTCCTAGCAAACCCTCAAGGTAGGTATTATAATCCCCATTTTTTAATAGTAAATAGCAGCCCAGTCAAAAGATGAGGAGGCAGTACAATGAGAAGAGAAAAAGCAGAATAAATCCAAGAGACAATAAAGAAAATGAATCAGTAAGACTTGAGAGTATTTGGATAGTCACAAATTTTGGACTTTGTAGGGCTGGTTGGTCGGGAGGAGAGTGGGAAGAGTCAGAAATGGCAGCACCACTAATCAAGGTGGATTGTGACCCAGTGAGTTTGAGAAGGGTTTGAGGTCATGGGAAAGCAAGAACCCAAGAGAAAGTCCTCATTGACACCCAAAGGAAATGGATTCAGGCTGCTTTGGGGGTTAAAAAAAAAAAAAAAATCACCCCACTGTGGTGGTGTAAGCCTGTAGTCCCCACTACTCAGGAGGCTGACAGGGAGGATCACATAAGCCCAGGAAGTTGAGGCTGCAGTGAGCTGTTATCACGCCACTGCACTCCAGCCTAGGCCACAGAGCGAGACACTGTCTGGAAAAACAAAACACACACACACACACACACACACACACACACACACAGCGAGACACTGTCTGGAAAAACAAAACACACACACACACACACACACACAGAAAAAAGAAAAAAGAGAGAAGAAAAAATTGGGTCAGTGATCTTTTCTTGTCTCTAAACAATAAACTTTTTCAAAGTTGTCTATTCACATGACCTCCATTTTCTCACCTCCCATCCACTCAGTCTTTCACCCCAATCAATCTATGGGAACAGGTCCCATTACCAAATAGCCATCCTCTCCTAACAAATCCCCTCCCCTAACACACACAAAGTCCAGTTTTCAGGAATGCTCTTTAAAAAACAAAAACAAAAATAATCTGATACAAACCAAACAAAACAAAAAAAGCTCCAAAGGGTTTTTTGAGGGCAAAGGTCAGCATGTGATTCACAGGGTCTGTGTTTCTAACCCTACCCACACTCTCCTCTGCTCCATAAACACGGCCTGAAACTATTTCCTCAGATGTATCATGTACCAACTTCAGGGCGACCAACTGCCACATTTTAATATCCTTGGGATATGGGGAAATGGATAGTCACAGGATTATGTATTGCCATCCACAACAGATGTTAAAGCAACACAAAATGATGAAACTATGAAGCACCATTTCACACGATGCACTGTTGAAAGGGCAAGAAGGGGCAGAAGCACATAAAACCTGAGCCTTGAAAATCTGTGGACTGGTTTTTCTGGAGGAAAAATACTCGAAGCCCATTTGGTGAATGTGCAAAATGACAAGCTCTGCCAACAAGTGCTCCAGTGACAAAGGAGCCTCGGCCTGAGAGCAGGTCACACAAGAACGCTCTTCATCCCCAGTGTCTTCTGGGCACTCAGTAGAGGACACAGCAACAATCCCCCAACAGTCATCCTCAAACACCACAGACAAAATGACAGAAAAACTAGGAATGAGGAAGAGTGGGTTGTCTGTATGGTCCTGTATCAACTAGGTTTGAGCTCTTCAAGCTTGACAAACCCCTTAACATACCTAGCGGGAGTTTCTCTAATTAAATGTGGCAAATTTCCAACTATTTCTTGTTATGTAACTGTTTCCAAAATTGACAAAGTAAATGAAAATAATCCACCCTTGATTTCAGGCCAACACCAACTGAAAGTAGATGTGTACATGAGTACACATAAATTGTAAACAACTCGTGTTTCAAAAAGTGCTTTAAAACTTGATAAAGATCTTTCCATTATACTGATTTTGATTCAGTTAAAGAGATCTTGAATTCTGAAAGAGCAATCTAAACAAATAATAAATAAATAAAAATACCACAAATTGTCAGGCACCCTGATGCGTCATCTGCCACTAAGGAAGTAAAAATGTTATCAATTATAGTTAGGTCACATGTTATACATGACACATACTGTTATCAGTGGTGTTAAAATGTCTATCTCAAAATGGATGAAATATAGCATCTTGTGTTTGAAAATAAATATGCTGGGACAGGAGTGAAAACATTGCTCTTGGTAATTAAATATAATCAGAAGCATAATTAATTTGCTCATCCTCTTTCCCTCTGTGAACAACAGCTAGTTATAAACATACCAAATAACTAAATTTGTTCTAGAAAACTAGAATCCAGAAGCAAATTTAAAGGTAACAAATCCCTGTGACAAGTGATAAATAAAAAATACAAATGTTCTAGCCAGGCACGGTGGCTCATGCCTGTAATCCCAGCACTTGGGAGGCCGAGGCAGGTGGATCACCTCAGGTCGGGAGTTCAAGACCAGCCTGGCCAACATGGTGAAACCCCATCTCTACTAAAACTACAAAAATTAGCTAGGCATGGTGGTGCATGCCTGTAGTCCCAGCTACTCAGGAGGCTGAGGCAGAAGAATCGCTTGAACCTGGGAGGCAGAGGTTGCAGTGAGCCAAGATTCCAGCCTGAGCAACAGAGACTCTGTCTCAAAATAAATAAATAAATAAATAAATAAAATAAAATAAAACAAAGGCTCTTTTTTAAAGAACAATTTATTACAAAAAGGACAACATAAATTCCATCTAGTAATTATCAAGTACATTCTCTACATTTTTTTAAGATTAATTGCCTATTTAATAGCAGAAGGATTTATCTCTATGTCTCCAACCAAAGAGAGGTCTGAGCTGTGACATTTGGTGAAGACAAGTCAGCCAAGTACAAATATTTTCTCTCAATAACTGCACATATGGGTAAAATGCTTTCAAAAAATAAGCATTTTCTATTTCAAAAGCAAATGTTTCATGCTTTCTTTTTTCTACATTTAAGATTTGCCAACTGCCTAGAATTGAATGCATTGCTTTATCATGTAAAAAGTTAAAGAAAAAAATCAGAGTAGTACAACATATGTTTGGGATTTCAACATACTGGACAACAATTCCAACAATTATGAAGTGGCAAATCATCATTCCCAGAGTAGACATTTAATAAATACTAATTGAGTTCCTGTCCATTACATAACAACAAAGATGCTGACGTTAAATCTGGAAAGTATTCAGAACTGTATTTTCAGATATCTCTGACTAAATAACATTAAACTTACAATTCTGTATTTGCTCTCCTTATCCTTATTGAAGAGAAAGGGCCCTTTTGATACAGTGCTAGATAACATAGCTAAAGAAACTACATCAATTCACTGAAACGTCTGCAAAGGGCTTCAGTGGGGGTAAAATTGAACAGTTCACATCCTTCACATTCAAAAAGATTCCAGGCAATACTGGTATTACTCCCAGAGGCATTTAGGGGACCAGTGGGAGGGCAGATACTTTCAAGCACAGGAGTACACTGGATAATAAGAGGGAGAACGTTCTGTGGGAGGTATGTACACAACATTCATCAACCAAAAAAGTACTGCACTGTTATCACTGAACTTCATTCTTACCACACTTTCTTGACTTAGCAAAACAACCAGTTTTGCTAAGAAGCTAAAAGAAAACAAAGCAAACAGAAGTTTAATATACAGTACTTGAGAGTATGACATTTAATAACAATTATTGCATCAAAAATAGAATGTACATGCATAATATACATTTAGATATATGTACATATAAATCTATATATCTCACCAAACAATTTCTCTTCACAAGAATGGAAAGAACACTAGTTATGAGTCAGAAAAACTGGACTCCAGTTCTACCATTAACTAGAGATGTTAGCTTGCAGGGAGTAACTCAGCCTCTCTAAACTTGGGCTTATTCATCTGCTCAGTAAAGATGGTAACTCCTAAACGTCTCTTTAAATGACTATTAGTCATTCAAGGAGACCATGAGTTAGTACTATACATATGGAAGCGCTATACATATGGAAATTGCTGGCTAGTTGTGGTGGCTCACACCTGTAATCCCAACACTTTGGGAGGCCGAGGTCAAGAATTTGAGACCAGCCTGGCCAACATGGTGAAACCCTCTACTAAAAATACAAAAAAAAAAAAAAAAAAATTCGCCAGGAGTGGTGGCGCCTGTCTGTAATCCCAGCTACTCAGAGGCTCAGGCAGGAAAATCACTTGAACCCAGGAGGCGGAGGTTGCAGTATGCTGAGATCGCACCACTGCACTCCAGTCTAGGTGACAGAGCGGCAAATTGTTGAGGCTCGGAGCAGTAGCTCACACCTGTAATCCTAACACTTTGGGAGGACAAAGTGGGGGGATTGCCTGAGCTCAGGAGTTCGAGAACAGCCTGGCTAACATGGTGAAACCCTGTCTCTACTAAAAAAAAAAAAAAAAAAATACAAAAAGAAATTATCTGTGCATAGCAGCCCGAACCTGTAGTCCCAGCTACTCGGGAGGCTGAGGCAGGAGAATCACTTGAACCCAGGAGGTAGAGGTTGCAGTGAGCCAAGATCGCACCACTGCCCTCCTGCCTGGGCGACAGAGCAAGACTCTGTCTTACACACACACACACAAAAATGCAAATTGAAGAGTAAAGAATATATGATAAATAGGACCTTTTGATCCAATTGAGTTGTTTTTCAGGTGAAGGATAAAACACTCTAGAATTCCATACAGCTTTAAAAACCTAAGTTGCAGCCGGGCGCGGTAGCTCAAGCCTGTAATCCCAGCACTTTGGGAGGCCGAGACGGGCGGATCAC
>NC_045441.1:95843495-95857989 GCF_002776525.5 Piliocolobus tephrosceles
CCGGCCACTGCACTCCAGCCTGGGCGACAGAGCGAGACTCTGCCTCAAAAAAAAAAAAAAAAAAAAAAAAAAAAAAAAAAAAAAAAAAAAAAAACTTAACTTGCTGAATTTTTTTCATTTTTCTTTCCTTAATTTTATGTAACAAGACTATAAAAGTACGTAAGTTTTGGCCGGGCGCGGTGGCTCAAGCCTGTAATCCCAGCACTTTGGGAGGCCGAGACGGGTGGATCACGAGGTCAGGAGATCGAGACCATCCTGGCTAACATGGTGAAACCCCGTCTCTACTAAAAAATACAAAAAACTAGACGGGCGAGGTGGCGAGCGCCTGTAGTCCCAGCTACTCGGGAGGCTGAGGCAGGAGAATGGCGTGAACCCGGGAGGCGGAGCTTGCAGTGAGCTGAGATCTGGCCACTGCACTCCAGCCCAGTTGACAGAGCAAGACTCCGTCTCAAAAAAAAAAAAAAAGTACATAAGTTTTGTTATCCTTTAAAAAAAAAACATGTATTTCTTTTTGTTAAAAAAAACTTTAAATTGGTCGCAAAGCCTTCATCCAATTACAGACAAAAAATTATTTTGACAAATAATTCACAAAGAAATGCCAACCAACCAAAAGCATTTAAGAGTCCAAATAGTTTGTTTGGTTTTTTCTTTTTTGTTTTTTTGAGACGGAGTTTTGCTCTTATTGTCCGGGCAGGAGTGCAGTGGCACAATCTCGGCTCACTACAACCTCCACCTCCAAGGTTCAGGTGATTCTCCTGCCTCAGCCTCCTAAGTAGCTGGGATTACAGTCGCCCGCCACCATGCCCGTCTAATTTTTGTATTTTTAGTAGAGACGGAGTTTCACCATGTTGGCCAGGCTGGTCTCGAACTCCTGACCTTACTCCTGACCTCGTGATCTGCCCACATTGGCCTCCCAAAGTGCTGGGATTACAGGCGTGAGCCACTGCGTCCGGCCCCAAATAAATAGTTTTGAGAGGAAAGAATGCAAAATGCAATCTGAATCTTTGGGATACAGTCTATTAACAGACTTTAAGTCACCAAAATATAAAAACACTCTAGAAGCTTTCTCTAAAATAAGAGGTTTCCCCTTATTTATTGACCTAATATTATTGATCATTAGAATCAAAAACAATAAAACAAGAGAAACAGCTGGCTTAAGAACAAAGCCCATTTACAAATACCTTTTACGACTGGAATCCTTAGGGTGATCAAATTAAAATGTCATGTTATGGCAAATTTGGAATACATGCATAAAATATTTATTGAAATAACATAGGTATCATCTGTTTAATACCTTAAAAAATAATACCAAGCACAAAGTGCAGGTTCATTTCCGGTATAATCAATTATACCTAAATGATATACAGAAGTGTTTAATTGAAAAGGTCAGGCCAGTGTGGTGGTACGCACCTGTAGTCTCAGCTACTCAGGAGGCTGAGCTGGGAGGACTGCTTGAGCCCAAGAGGTCAAGGCTGCAGTGAACTGTAATTGAGCCACTGCACTCCAGTCTGGGTGACAGAGCAAGACCCTGTCTCAAAAAAAAAAAAAAAAGAAAAGAAAAAAGAAAAGGTTGGGGGAGGACAAGGCAGGAGGAACAGTAAGTTGATGCCTGTGGAACTTGAAAATGCATCCTAAGCCGGGCGCGGTGGCTCAAGCCTGTAATCCCAGCACTTTGGGAGGCCGAGACGGGCGGATCACGAGGTCAGGAGATCGAGACCCTCCTGGCTAACACGGTGAAACCCCGTCTCTACTAAAAATACAAAAAATTAGCCGGGCGAGGTGGTGGGCGCCTGTGGTCCCAGCCACTCGGGAGGCTGAGGCAGGAGAATGGCGTGAACCCAGGAGGCAGAGGTTGCGGTGAGCTGAGATCCGGCCACTGCACTCTAGCCTGGGCGACAGAGCAAGACTCCGTCTCAAAAAAAAAAAAAAAAATGAAAATGCATCCTAAATATGTCAAATGATCTTTCCTTTTTTTTTTTTTTTTTTTTTTGAGACGCAGTCTCGTTCTGTTACCCAGGCTGGAGTGCAATGGTGCGATCTCGGGTCACTGCAACCTCCATCTCGCAGGTTCAACTGATTCTCATGCCTCAGACTCCCGAGTGGCTGGGATTACAAGCATGCGTCACTATGCCTTGTTAATTGTTGTATTTTTAGTAGAGATGGGGTTTCACCATGTTGGCCAGGCAGGTAGATGATCTTAAAATGTTCATTTACTGTTCCTGAGCCAAGATTTTAACAAAAAAAAAAAGCTTCCAAAATGGGACTACCTTCTCTCTACTGTCTCCATCTCATAATTAAGTATACAAAAAGAAAAACTTCCAATTTAAAGCATAACCTGTAAAGAAACGCAAAGGAGAAACATGTCTTCATAGCTCCTGGATAGGACAGAGAAAGAGGGAAAAAAAGCACACTTTTCACTGCTTTCTGACTTCAGTCCAGTTCCAACTTTGACCCTACTGAATACTATAGCCTTTTTTTTTTTCTGAGTCCAAGTTTTGCTTTTATTGCCCAGGCTGGAGTGCAGTGGCGCGATCTCGGCTCACTGCAACCTCCACCTCCTGGGTTCAAACGATTCTCCTGCCTCAGCCTTCTGAGTAGCTGGGATTACAGGTGCACGCCACCACACCCAGCCGATTTTTTTTTATTTTTAGTAGAGACAGGGTTTCATCATGTTGGCCAGGTGGATCTTGAACTCCCAACCTCAGGTGATCCACCCACCTCAGCATCCCAAAGTGCTGGGATTACAGGCGTGAGCCACCACACCCAGCCTTCTGCAGCCTTTAAAAAGTCACTTAACATCATTAAGACTCTCTTTCATTCATCTGTAAAATAAGAGAACTGGGCTGTACCTCTAAAGTCTCACCACCTCTAAAATTCTAACAATCTTCGGCTGCACCAAAGAGCCAGCTCAGGCCACTAAAGAGCTGTCCCCTCTGACTCAGCCTTGGCCAACCCCTCCTATTTCCACTCCCTCAAATAAAATTCCCAGCTCAGGTCCAGCCACCTTCCCCAGGCTGGACTGGCAAGGGATAAGCAAAGTATTTCACCTGAGAACAGCAAAGTTATCTACTGGAAGAAAGTGCATATCAGGTAGACTAGGAGGTTATTAAGAGCCGGGACATATAAATCTGATACAAATAGCCATTTTCAAACTTAAAAAGATTCCAGATATTACTTGTAAGGGCTTCAACTTAAAGCATTTTAAAAGTCATATTTAAGAAACATTGTTAGAACGTCTACCTTATCTAAATCCTAGCTCTCCAGTTTGCTGTGGAGAATATGAAGCCCTGACCTCCAGGGATTCAAAATCCATTAGGGAAAAAAAAATCATAAACCATACAGATTTTTGGCTCAGTATCACGTTTACAGAAGCGTCAGCTCTGTTTAATGAAAATGGTATAGACTTTAGAATAAGGCATTTCCAAAACACACTGGCCAAATTCTCAAGATGGTGATGAATACTTTTCCTTAGGCTGAGCCGTTCACACTGACAGCAACAGTCCTGTGATCCAGCAGGTCAGAGACGCTGAAAAGCTCAGAACTTTCTGAATTCAGCCAACAAGTTAAAGGGCCCTGATGGCAACAGAGAGGGTGATGGAAAGAAACAAAGTCACTAGAGAGGTTACTTGAACCCCTGATTCACTTACAAATGAATTTGGCAAAGGGCAGACATGTTATTCTGCCCGCAGTGTCATGCATGGTCCATCCTCTGTGAGAAAAAGGTAAATGACAAAAAAAAAAACGAACAGTGAGACTTTTACAGGAAAACAAGGCCCAGGACACGACTACACCAGACCCCGTTCAGCCATCTCCTGAGTCTTCAGTACACCGTAAATCACAGGGTCAGAGTGAGGCTAGAGACATCCCCAAAAGGTTAATAGAATCTTGAGGTTCAAAGGGACTTTAAGATCCCTGAGTTCAATTCAGTAGCCTCTGTTTAAGAATAGCAGAAAGTATGTAGCAAATTATAAAAGTGTATTAAAAATGAATATAATTAAAATATACTTGAATGGGTTATCAGGAAAAAGCACATTACCAGAAAATGGGGCAAAATAAAATAAAAACATCTTAAAATAAATGCTTCCCAACTTTGCCCCCTATCATACTAAGCCTCAGTTTCATAATTCTTAGCCCAGTCTCTGGCACACAGTACCTAGTAAGCCCTCAATAACTAAGCCACTGTTTTACTATGCTGTAAACACTGTTTTAAATAGATAGTAGGATATACATGTATACCATTTTTGCATTTCTACACTAATGAGATAAGGGAGCTGAGGGAAATGGCATGAATAAACTGAAACAGAATAAACTCTGGAATTTTTTTTTTTTCTATTTGAGTAACAGAAGGCCTGATCTTGGAATTCACAGAACTCTTAACACAAAACAGGATTCCTACCCGACTTCATAGTTCCTTGTGGCCTCACTAACCCTCCTGGAATCACCTGAAGGCTCTCGTTAGCTCAGAAGACTCATTGATAGTCTCCTGGTTCTAAAAATAATCATCAACCTGACTTCCCTTTATCTCCCTTCACTGGCCCTAAGAGCAGAAGCTGAAAACTCATGATACTAACGGTGGCCACATGCAGACTCAGCACTTTTCCCAGAGCCTGAAGCCCCAGTTAAACAGATTATTTTGCTCAAAGGAAAAATTTCCCACAATAGGAGCTGGCAAAATAGGTAAGCAAGGCCAGTTCTACCTAAATCACGAATAACTAAGCTTCCCCTAAAGCATTTCAGTATTCTTGCCTCTCTTACCCAAATGACTCGACTATCATATTGTTTCCCCCATCTGCTTTTTCCATGGTCAAAACAGGTTTTCAAAAAAGGATTTGATCTCCAGTATGTGACAGATAAGGAATGAAATGTAAATCCTCCCTAGATCATTTCCAGTCCACACGGATACAAGCCCTTAAACCTCAAATGTACATCAGAATTACCTGTGTTTTTGTTTGTTTGTTTTGATTGTTTTTTTGCAAGCAGATAAAGGCTTGTTTTATTTTAATGGCTGATCTATGCAATTACAGAGGCCAGTATGTACAGACAAGGGGGGTGGCTTTTATTTCTTGGTCTCTTCCTCCTTGGACAAAGTCTTGATGATCTCCTCCTTCTTGGTGTGTAGGTGCTCTTCACAGCGCTTGCGTGCTTCCTTGGTCTTAGACCTGTGGGCCTCAGCCTGGTCAGCCAGGAGTTTCTCGCAGGCCTTGTCTACCTTCAGCTTGTGGATGTGTTCCATGAGAATCCGCTTGTTTTTGAACACATTCCCCTTCACCCTCAGGTACAGGCTGTGATACAAGTAGTGATCAATCTTCTTAGATTCACCGTATCTTCTGAGCAGCCGGCGCAGAATCCTCATTCTCCTCATCCACGTGACTTTCTCTGGCATTCAGGCACTGGCTGCACCCTTCTGCTTACCTATGCCCATGTGCCTGCACTTCCGGCAGGATAAGGTGTTTTTCCGGCACGGAGCCTGGGAATGACCATCAAGGGCTTGCAGATGATCAGCCCATCTTTGATCAGCTTCCGATCCTCTGACGGGAGTTGGCATTGGCAATTTCATTGGTCTCGTTGGGGTCGAACCAGACCTTCTTCTTGCCACAGCGGAGGACATTAGAGGCGAGCCTCTTCGGAAGCCTGAGTATACTCACGGCTGCGGCCACAGCAGGGAAAGCAAAGAGCTCCCCTGTAGAGCTTTTTAAACTACACCTGAGGCTACTGAATCAAAATGTTAGGTGGGGCAGTTTCTCTAAGTAATTTTTCAAAGTTCTGTGGGTGTTTCTGATATACAGACAGGGTTGAGAACCACTGCTTTAAATCCTACTCTTACTTCCTGTTCAGCACTCCAAGTTAGAGAGGCAGCATCATCCTGAAACTGCTATACAGTGGGATGGGAAGACTACGTTGCTAGGTAGAAAGTTTAACAGGGACCAGGCATGGTGGCTCACACCTGTAATCCTAGCATTTTGGGAGGCCAAGGCGGGTGTATCATTTGAGGTCAGGAGTTCGAGATCAGACTCTCCAACATGGTGAAACCCCATCTCTACTAAAAATACAAAAATTAGCTGGGCATGGTGGCAGGCGGCTGCAATCCCAGCTACTCAGGAGGCTGAAATGGAAGAATCACTTGAACCAGGGAGGCAGAGGTTGCAGTGAGCCAAGATCGCACCACTGCACTGCAGCCTGGGTGACAGAGAAAAAGAAAGTTTGATAGGGCAAGGCTTGTACTCAAGCCAACTGAGTCACAAATTTGACTCTGTGCCCTCAGGAAGCCAAGTCAATAAAAGGGAAATGTAATCAGTAATGATTCACATTGTCTATAATAACACAAAGCAGCCTGTGCACAATGAGTGCACAATATTTATGGAATAAATGAAAAAACCAGAGCTTAAACTCTTAATCACTCTTCATTGGGATATAGTTAATTGTTTTTTTAAAAGATCTCCTGCTAGAGGTCAAATAATAGAAGCAAAAGTGACCAGAAGACAGAGAGACAAAAATCAACAGTGGGGATCTCCACCAACTCTGCTAACAAAAATTAAAACTGGCCAGGTACAGGGGCTCACACCTCTGATCCCTACATGTTGGGAGGCCAAGGGAGGTAGATCACTTGAGCCCAGGAGTTCAAGACCACCCTGGGCAACACAATGAGACTCTGTTCCTACAAAAAAAAAAAAAAACAAAACAAAACAGACAGGCCGGGTTCAGTGGCTCACGCCTGTAATCCCAGCACTTTAGGAGGCCAAGGTGGGTGGATCACGAGGTCAGGAGATCGAGACCATCCTGGCTAACACGGTGAAACCCCGTCTCTACTAAAAATGCAAAAAATTAGCCAGGCATGGCAGCGGGCGCCTGTAGTCCCAGCTACTTGGGAGGCTGAGGCAGGAGAATGGCGTGAACCTGGGAGGCGGAGCTTGCAGTGAGCCGAGATCAAGCCACTGCACTCCAGCCTGGGCGACTGAGCGAGACTCCGTCTCAAAAAAAAAAAAAACACTAATGGTAACAAATGCCCAAAATACAGCTTTCCTAATCCATATGTGGGTGCCTTGATCAACACACTGTAGCCTTGAACTCCTCAAGCAATCCTCCTGCCTTGACCTCCTAAAGTGCTGGGATTACAGACATGAGCCACGGCACCTGGTCCATTTATCATTTACTAAGCACTTCCTATGTACAAGCACTTCAGATCATTATTATCCTCATGCTATAGGTGATGTAAAAGAGGCTCACGGAGTTTAATAGCTTGCACAAAGCAATAAAGTTGGTAACAGTTTGATCTAGGGATGAAACCCAAGTTGACCAGATACCAAAGCCCATGCTCTTTCCACTAATCATGTTGAATCTACGAGGAAAATTCAATAAATTTATCTTGAATAGATACCTAGGTTCTAAAGCTAGTAGCATTTAGCAAACAGTTACAGTCTCATTGACAAGGCTCGCCTTTTGTTTTGTTTTGTTTTTTTGGCTTTCAACAAAATTTTATCTCCTTTTTCAAAGTAAAAGGTACTTGGGGCTGGGCGCAGTGGCTCACGCCTGTAATCCCAGCACTTTGGGAGGCCGAGGCGGGCGGATCACAAGGTCAGGAGATCGAGACCATCCTGGCTAACACGGTGAAACCGCGTCTCCACTAAAAATACAAAAAAAATTAGCCGGGCGTGATGGCGGGCACCTGTAGTCCCAGCTACTCGGGAGGCTGAAGCAGGAGAATGGCATGAACCCTGGAGGCGGAGCTTGCAGTGAGCCGAGATCGCGCCACTGCACTCCAGCCTGGGCGATAGAGCGAGCCTCCGTCTCTTGAAAAAAAAAAAAAAACGGTACTTGGGAGATGCTCAGTAAATACTAGTTCTCTTATAAATATAATTGCCCCTTTAATTTTACATGAAGAAGGTTTCAAATGCTGTAACTTTTATTGCTCAATTTTTCTAACTTACAGTTACATTGAAAAGAACCATCAACAAATAATTGGTCCTATATTTTAGTCACATAAACAGAAAATACACATAGTACCTTGAAGACATTTCCCTTGCTTTCAAAAGGTGTCTGAGTTTATCCAGCATAAAACCATCTAACATGTTATCTTTCAAGCTGGGGAGAACGGCTAGTCAAGTCCCATAAAGAGACACTGTCAGGTAGGAGGACCAACATATCTGGTTTGCCTGAGGACTTCCCGGTGTTAACATTTAAAGTCCTGCATCTTAGGCCAGGTGTGGTGGCTCACACCCGTAATCCCAGCACTTTCAGAGGCTGAAGCGGGCAGATCATTTGAGGCCAGGAGTTCGAGACCAGCTTGGCCAACATGGCAAAACCCTGTCTCTACTAAAAATACAAAAATTAGCCAGGTGTGGTAGTGCACGCCTGTAGTCCCAGCTACTTAGGAGGCTGAGGCACAAGAATTGCTTGAACCTGAAGGTGGAGGTTGCAAAAAAAAAAAAAAAAACTTCCTACATCTTGGGAACTCCCTCAGTTCTGGGAAAACCTGGAGGGCTGATCATTCTATGCCTCAGGTGACCATATAAATGCATAGTCATATCTTCAACAAAATTTATAAATATGTGGGCAGTTTAAACTAAATTGAAGATGAAGATTATAAAGTAAGATGTGAAGGTATTCGGGTGGCTAAGCAAAAGAAAAAAATTATAATGCTCTACATAATCAGGCTTAACTAAGACAATGTTGCTAAGAATACCAAAAATGTTTATTAGATCAAATCCTTCATTCTGATGAATTTGATATGTGCACCAGTATTAGCATTCACCCAGCTAAAAAAACAGGCTCCAAACGGCACATGTACATTTACATACAATGGGCATTTGGTCTACATATAAAAGTGAGACACTATATGAGGAAAGATTGAGAAAGGAATTAACTTTCAGGCAAGAATTGTGAAGTATCTCATATCTGTGAAATGGTGGAAAAGCCTAATTTTGATGTTTCAATTTTGAGGTAATCATGACAAGCTAAACTCCTATGAAAGCAGAAATTAAAAATCTGCACATTAAAGAGATAGAACCAGGTACGTTCCCTCTAAGGTCCCTTCCAACTTGAATACTCCATGACAGAAGTCATCACTTGTGTGACCCTTTTACCTAAGAGGTAAAGCAAGTCAGGCCACAGAGTTACATGACATTCCAAGGATCTAGCTCTGGCTGACAATGGAACCCAGACTATCTATCAGCCATGCTGTCACCTTAACTACGCTTAAAAACACTTGGAACCAAAAGAGCATACAATCAGCATAGGAAGATAAATTACACATTTTACTTTATATGGGGTATTTTACTTAGTTCGGCTTCAAGTTTAAAAAAAAAAGAATTTGAGTCCAGAAACTCTTTAAGTTTTCACTGGCTACTTTAACCACAAAGCACCACAACATTCTGGAAAACACACACACACACACACACACACACGTTCAGAATATACAGACAGCTTAGTTTACAGAGCTTTTCATGAGCTCTCTAAACAAACCAAAGGAACAAACACAGTAACTTGAACAGGGAACATCTTTGTAATCGAAGGACCTTCAAAATACAGAAAATAACAACTTTCAAAACAAACGACTGCTGTCATCAGAGTGTCCTATTAAGATGTGACCAGTTTTAGCTGGGCATGGTAGCACATGCCTGTGATCCCAACTACTTAGGAGGCTGAGGCATGAGAATCGCTTGAACACAGGAGGCAGAGGTGGCAGTGAGCTGAGACTGCCCTGCCACACTCCAGCTTGGGGGACAGAGCGAGACTCCGTCTCAAAAAAAAAAAAAAAAAAAAAAAAAAGATGTGACCAGTTTAAGAGTGCTAGTAACAATGAGAAAGCTTGGTGTTTCTTTATTCATTCTTGCAACTGAGAGAGATTACAAAATCACACATAAGTCTACAGGCATTCATTATTCATTGTTCAATCAATATATTACTGTCCCTTAGTCTGGGAAGGTGCCCAAATTAGATAAACACAAGAGTCTGCGCCTTCAAGAGGAAAAATGGATTGTTTCAGGTAGCAGGCAGAAACTGACTTGTTTTTCAATCAAGATTTTGAATTATGCTGATCTATCTATATGCCAGACCTGTGCCTCCACAGCCAACAGCACTGACCATTCACAACCTGTTACCCAAAGGCAGGGGTGCAATCTATGAGTGTGTTGCTGACCAACGCTTGCTGATCCACACTCCTCCACTTTCACTTCATTGGAACCCGGGTGTAACATGAGTCTGCAGTGTATATATTCTGCTGTAGCCTGGGGCTGCTGAGCTAAGGGACCTTGGCCAAATCACCAGACTCTCCCAGGCTCTCGGCGTCCTATTTTCCTCATCTGTGGAACAAGGCTAATAATTTCATATTTTATGTCTATAAAATCAAACTCTCTCTATATATACATATATTTAAAATACTTGAAAGAGCTTTGTAAATGATAAAGTTATAATACATTTTTTAACCAGCTGAGGTAGAAGACTGTATCTCTAACATAAAACTGCCCCTGGGGATATATGAGTTCATATGTAATCTGTCTCCAAAGTCTGTTAGTAAAATACTTAAATACACAATAAATGGTTAATAAATTCAAAAGACAAATCAAGCAAAGCACTATAAATTGTAGACAGAATTCTTCAGTAGTATAGGCGTTCGAATGATATATTTCTTGAACCTTATGCTAGAAATCACATGAGTGATATTTTAATGACAGTTTTATGCATGCCCTCACAGGCCTCCAGAATAAAAGTGCTCTTTAAAGATTAATCATACACACAGTTCATTTCCCTAACAATACTTCAATGAAAACACTTTTTATGTGTATGCATTTCAACCTAAAAAGCCCAGATTAACAGTCCTCCAGCTATAGCTATACTCTTATTTAGAAAGCGTAGAAAGCAATGGAAAAACTCACTATATCCACAGCTATCCATCACTACAAAGAAAAAGCAGAATGAAACTACAAAATTAAAGGCAAATACTGCTGCTTTTCCAAACACAGACTAAATGTTCACAAAAATCCCCTCAGTTTTCCAACTGCACCAACACTCAAAGTAACATAATACCCCTTTCAAACAAACACAAGGATGACTGTATCAACTAAAGCATAACCAAAATCCTGTGATGGAATGCTTATGCTAAAATGTTCTTCATACAGTTATAACTGGACTAATTTTAAAATTAGAATTTTGCAATATAGAATTTCTAAAATATAATTTGGAATTATGAGTGAAAATAAGGGTATGAGAAATACACTAAGTATTTTTGTCTCTTGGAGACTTACTATAATTCTTGTAGCAGGAAAGCCTGCAGAATGTTAACAAAATAAAATCTCTGAAAATCCTGACTATATTTTCAGCTGACTTAAAAAATTTTAACCCCTCAATCTCTCTCTTAAATTATTATTTTAAATAAGTACTTTTACCCTAAATTTCTTCTTTAACAGACCTAGTATTTGCTTGCAACAAAAATCACACTATTGTGGGATATAGGTAATCTTTTCTTTTTAAAGATTACATAACTTCTTTCTAAACGAAGTCCATGTCTGCGGCTAATTCATAACCAATGTAACTGAAAATAGAAATGGAGATGTTAGAGATTTCCATTTTTTAACAAACATGGAAATTATTTCTCAATTTGAAGAACTGCATCTCAGGAATGACTTCCTTGACAAATTAATCAGAATTATCAAGTAGCAAACATTTCATGCTAAGCCAAAGCCAAACAGGTGAGTCATTCATATTATAACATGTATATATAACAACGTACACTAAAGACAAGAACGAAATGACTTTTTAAAAGGTCGATAAACTTTACTCACTCCCTTAATATTTTCCAGGTTTAACTGAGGTATAACGATGCATGTGATCCCGGAACCCATGGAAGAGTATCTATCTCAACTACCAGGACCATATCGAGTTCTAGCTTGGAGAAAAAAAAAAAAAAAAGCAAAAAATAAAACAAACAAACAAAAAAAACCTATCTGAATACGTGTTCTGAAAAGCCCGCAATAATACCCAATTTATAAGCAGCAAGCAACCACAGAACAGAAAACTCAAGAAAGCACAGCCTTACACCACCGCTCCCCAGCTAGCCCCCCTTCCTTTTTTTTTTTTTTTTTGCTCTTCATTTCCATTCCATAGTTAAATAAGTACACTTATTCCAAAATAAAAGGGGAGAAACCTGTTGGAATGTATTTTTAGAAGATAAATACTCTAGATGAAGCAACAATAAGTTGCTCGGAGGAAGTTGTCGACCCATTCATTTACATACAACCGAAATAAGATAAACCCACATGTATTCTATCAGTGAAGATGGAATCTCAATCAAATCCCAGACAGCTACTCTCCCAAAGAGAAAAAAAATAATGCTGTGGCTCTTCACCCAGGCAGCTTCTGAGATGCAGGCTCCGCAACTCGCGAGGTGCGAAAATTCAAATGAAGCCCTGTCGCTCACAAGTGCGGCATCTCCGGGATGAGGGAGGGCTCGGGGACCGGGAAACCCACTGAGACCGCTCCACTTCGCCGAAGAATCCCAAACCACCCCAGGCTCGGGAGTGTGGACTGCTCTGCCCAGAGACCCTGGATGAGGCAGAAGAGAGGCCACACAGCAGGCGGGAGAAAACCGCCTCCCGCGAGGTCCCACAGAAACCACGGAGCTCCGGGGCACTCGGGATCCCGGGCCGCGGGCGCGCGGCCAGAGAGGCGGGGTGAGAGCGCGGGGGCGCGGACTCACCGTGCAATGGGGGTGGCTGGGCGCGCGCGCCGCCTCTGTTCCTCGGTTTCCGGCCGCAGAGTCCCCTTGCAAAGCTTCGCCGCGTAGCGGGAGGGGCCTCGGCGGCCGGTGGCCGGGTTCTTCCGACCCCCTGTCCGCCTCGCCGGCTCCGCCGAGGGTGCCAGGAGCTGCAGGCAGCGCTTCAGCGCTCTTCGCCTCGCCATCCTTGGGGCGAGTCGTCGCTGGGTCACTCCCTTATTATGACCTTCGAATCTCACAGCAGGGCCATCAGCGGCCTGCCTCAGGCTGCCTCTCTAACCCTTACCAAGATGGCCGCCCCTGTGGGCCGGGGCGTCGAAGCCATCTTGGTAAAGGAAGCGCCTGGGAGCACGCAGCCTTCTCCCGGCCTGCCCCGCCCCGCCTCGCGACTCAAACACTCTGCAGGACCCTCCTAAGACTAAATTGGTTCCCCCCAGCTGTCCTAAGCCAGAGGCTTACTTTCAGATCGCATGAACACATTCCTGGACACCAGCCACAGTTGCTAAAACTAAATGGGATCCTGCAGACCCTTTGATGGACTCTCATAGTCAACTCAATCACAGTCGAGAAGCACTGGAATGCTTCCAGCCTATGGCGCTAGGATCCTGGTAGCGAAGAAACGAAACTGAAATTTGAAGTGTTGTGCAGTAGGTATTGAATATTAATGGCAGGACTGCATTGTTCACTGTGTGCTCGTTTACTTTTAAAATGATATCACAGCCCCCTAGTACACACACGGTTCTCATCTAAATTTGCATCTTTTTTAACTCTAGGATGACTACTAAAGAGCCTACAGTTGTGATTCTGAGTTTCTTACTGGATTTGCTTTTTAAACTGCAAAATGAAATTAGTTGTTTCAAGAAGTAAAGTTAAGTACAGTCAGATCGAAGTAAAATTCAGCATTGGGTGGTTGGGCAAAAAGATTACAAAAGTCCTCCTGGGGTGTGCCAGGGGTCAAAAAAAAAAAAAAAAAGTTCGTCTGTGGGGTTATCTTGGCAAAAAAGAAACCACCACCACAGGTTCTAAATGGAGATAAAACTGGCAGAAAAATGCAAACCAAACTATTCTGCATTTTGAAAGTGAATGTGCCTGTGTGACATTGCAGGAATGTAAAGAACTATATCAAGTGTGGACTTTATCTCCTCAGGCTAGCTTAGAGTGGCTGCTGAACTTAAGCGTGATTAAGAGCTGCTTGCGCCTGGGTGGAGCTGAAACTGCACAAGGTAAATAATACCTTTGTACAACAGAAGAAAAAAAAAAACAGCATACATGCAAACCCAAAGGGTAAGTTGAAGTAACTACTCAAAAGTTCTTCATAGTGTTCTTGACTAAGCAACGAAGAAGTAATCCTGGCATTTTGGGAGGGCAAGGCAGGAGAATCCTTTGAGCCCAGGAGTTGGAGACCAGTCTGGGCAACATAGCGAGACTTCATCTCTACAAATAATAATTAAAAAAAAAAAAAAATTAGACCACCTTGATGGCCCGCACTTGTGATCCCAGCTACTCCAGAGGCTGATGTGGGAGGATCTGTTGAGCCTGGGAGATCAAGATCAAGGCCACAATGAGTTGTGATTACGCCACTACACTCTAGCCTGGGCAACAGAGAAGACCCCATTTCCAAAAAAGAAAGAAAGGCTGGGCGCGGTGGCTCACGCCTGTAATCCCAGCACTTTGGGAGACCAAGGTGGGAGGATCACCTGACGTCAGGAGTTCGAGACCAGCCTGGCCAACGTGGTGAAACCCCATCTCAAGTAAAAATACAAAAATTAGCTAGGCATAGTGGAG
>NC_045441.1:95858089-95885067 GCF_002776525.5 Piliocolobus tephrosceles
CTTTTTTTTTTTTTTTTAAGTTCTTGTCCTTTATTGGATAAGGGCTGAGAGAAGCAGACAGACCAGTAGACCAGTTGGACATACTAGATGGGTGTGCGAGGTCAAAGTGCTACCCGAAAGCCAGCCAACCCACACTACCCTGAAATGAATGCTAATTCCCTTCAAACTGTGGGCATCCGATTCACACACAGCCTCTTCCAGGGATAAAAGAAGGGGTTCTTGTAAAGCCTCTTCTTTTTTCTTTTTCTTTCTTTCTTTCTTTTTTTTTTTTTTTTTTTTTTGTTTTGAGACAGAGTCTTGCTCTGTCACCCAGGCTGGAGTTCAGTGGCCAGATCTCAGCTCACTGCAACCTTCGCCTCCCAGATTCTTCCGCCTCAGCCTCCTGAGTAGCTGCGACTACAGGTGCCTGCCACCACGCCCGGCTAATTTTTGTATTTTTAGTGGAGATGGGGTTTCACCATGTTGGCCAGGCAGGTCTCGAACTTCTGGCCTCAACTAATTTGCCCACCTGGACCTCCCAAAGTGATGGTGGGCGTGAGCCACTGCCACCCGGCAGCTTCTTGTTTTCTTCCCTCTACCATGGAGACAAGTTCTGGTTTTCCTAGGACAACTAGCTCTAGTCACAAAGATCTCTTCAGTGATCAAGCATGGTGGAGTGGCAGAGTGAGTGTTCCGAAAGGATAAGTAGAACAGGAGTCTTCCCCAGGCCCCATTACAACCTCAGTACCTGTGAATGGCATCCCCAGCCCAACCAGAAGTTGACAAAGAGGCACGTACCTGGTGAAAAGATACATATATTTAGAACTAGCCAGCTGGACTCAGTTTAGATGACCCCAATTTTGTTGGCAATATCCCAGTTTTGTTGGGTCAGCAACAAAGTTGATCCCAATTTTGTTGGCAATATCCAAAGCATTGTAATCAGGAGCCAGTGGAGCTTATGCCTTCTTCCTCCATCAGGCCTAATCAGGGCATTGACCTTGGCCACATCAGCATCATAAAGCTTCTTCACAGCCTGTTTAATCTGGTGCTTGTTGGCTTTAACATCCACAATGAACACAAGTGTGTTGTTGTCTTCTATCTTCTTCATGGCAGACTCAGTGGGCAGAGAAAACTTGGTGATAGCATAGTGGTCAAGCTTGTTTCTCCTGCGAACGGTCTTCTGAGGATATTTGGGCTGTCTCCAGAGTCGCAGTGTCTTGGGCTGTGGGAAGGTGTTGACATACAGACCTTTTTGTTTGTGGCTGTGGACACCTTTCAACACTGCCTTCTTGGCCTTCAAAGCCTTCGCTTTGGCTTTGGCTTTAGGAGGGGCAGGAGCTTCCTCCTTATCTTTTTGTGCCATCTTGTGGAAAGGGCACTCCCATTCTTTACTGTGAAAAAAATCCAAATATACAGGTAATAGATATGCCTTTTCATAATACTATTTGAGTAAGTTGCAGACATCAAAATGCTTCACCCTAAATAATTCAGCGTATCTCTCCTAAGAATGAGGACATTTGCTTCATAACCACAGTATCATTCCACCTATGAAAGCATCAATTCCCCAATATCACTTAATAGCCTGTTTTCAAGTTTCCATGATGTACAATCATGGAATGTCTATAACAGCTGTTCTTTTCTGAGCTAGGATACTACCTACACTAGTGTGTTGCATTTATGTATTATATTTAAATAAGAAGCAATATAAAGTATTCGCTTGCTATTTTCTATGCATATCATACAGATATTATAAAGAGACAGATGTTTACAGGATGTTTTTCATTGAGAGCTGGTGCTTTAGAAAAGCGTATTTCTGTGTACACCAGAAAAGTCTAGGAGGATGTCTTTTAACACAACATTGACAGTATAATTGAAGCTGTATTAATTAAACAGTAACATTTGTACTTTGTTAACTCCTGGAATACTACATCAACTTTATGGATTATGTTGGAATCTCTGCTCAACGTGACTTCTAAAGTGTAATTGGTTGGTTTTTTTCTAGACAATGGAAAGAAGCTGTTTAGTATAATAATTTATATCACTCCAGGCAAAACCTCTAGCTTGCCTTGCTTCACCTTACAAAACAAAATGAACATTGCACCCTAAGCATTTTACTCCTGGTTTAATTTTAGATCCTGGCCTGCTGAATTGGGCTTTATTTGTCCTTCCCTTTTATGCCACCCCTAGGAAGTCAGACATTCAGAAAATAATAACTATTTGTCTTCTAAGTTGTTACTTAATGTTTACATAAGAAGCAATTTAAAATATTCCCTTGCTAATTTTTGTACATATCATTGACCTTCTTCCTTACCTGTATTGTTCATTAATTCTGTCAAGAAGAGGGACAGATTTACACAATTCCCTAAAAGTGACTAGTGGCCAATGTATTTTTTTTCTTGGAGACTAGTACTGTATTAAATAGGATTATTTTAACATTTCATAAAGTATTAGGTGCTACTTAAATTACTTCTGGGGAACCACATTTAAAACAATTTTAGCATTGTTTTAAAGTAAGTTCTGTAATCAGTACCATCCTTTTTTCTTCTAGCTCTAGTTTTAAAAGCAGAGGACTAGAGGACTCATTACTAGAGTATTTTTAATTCAGTGTATATTTATAGTGGCACCTGTGGAATTCAGTGGTGAAATTAAGTAATTTGAAATCTAAGCTGTTGGAACTCCAAATTATTTTGAGCCTTAAAAGAATGTGATTATGGGGCCTGAAAAGCAGCTATATCCTAGGCAGCTGTAACCAGGCAGCTGTAAACTTTGTTTCTCTGATTATAGACCTTCTTTCTTACCTGTATTGGTTTGTAAAATGTTGTAAATGACTGAAGAGTGTCAGGGAAAACCTCTCCCCTCTCCATTGTTGATCTTCATTATAGATTAGCCTCCCTCTTACCTTTCTCACATGAAGACTTAATAACTATCTCTTTATCTCAAGATGAAATGTTAAATACACTCTTTTAAATTGGAAACAAAATTAAAATCCTCTATAAAGAAAACAAGCTGTATGGAAAAGAAAACAAATGAATTAATGTGTTGTAATTCTCAAACCAGCCTTGTATAGAAAATGTTGTGATCCTGTTAAATTTCTTTGTCTTCTTCCTATAAAAGCAAGAACTTACTTTTAACTTCAGAGCACTGACCCCATTTCTGTGGAGTCTGCGTGAGCTGGAATGGCTATTAACCAGCTTTTCGCTTGAATAAACTCTTTAGAACACGATTCTGACCCTTTTCATTATTTCAGGTTGAACACAGCTAAATGCTGCGTTCACTCCCAGTCAAATTAAAATTTGTTTTCCTGATCATTAAGAATCTATAGATAACTACAAATAGCAGTAGATGATCTTGGGCAGCTAAATTCTTTTTTTTTTTTTTTCCTTGAGATGGAGTCTCGCTCTGTCACCCAGGCTGGAGTGCAGTGGTGCGATCTCAGCTCACTGCAACTTCCACCTCCCTGGTTCAAGCAATTCCCCTGCCTCAGCCTCCCAAGTAGCTGGGATTACAGGCACACACCACTACGCCCGGCTAATTTTTTTTTCTTTTTTTTTTGTATTAGTAGAGACGGGGTTTCACCATGTTGGCCAGACTGGTCTCGAACTCCTGATCTCAGGCAATCTGCCCACCTTGGCCTCCCAAAGCGCTGGGATTTTACAGGCGTGAGCCACTGCACTTGGCCTGGACAGTAATTTAACTGCTCTGCTGTTTACTACCTCTCTGACCTTGGAAAATACCCCTCCCAATTCCCCAGTCCCCATACCCTTACACCCCAAAATGACCCTAAGTCTCTATGTCTACTTGCAGTTGTAACATTCTGTTACTCTATAAAAAGGTTTTGGGGAAAAATATATGAAGGGACAGTGCAGGTTACAGGGGTTGTAGGAATATGTTAGACCATGGGTCAGCAAACTAGGAGGGCCAAATCTGATCTGCTGCCTGTTTGTTTAATTCAAACTATTTATTTTTCAGAACACAAAGTCCTCAACATTCATATTATAGCAATACTTTTTTTTATTGTGGCAAAAAACACATAACATAAAATTTACTGTCTTAACCATTTCTAAATGTACGGTTCAGTAGTGTTAAGTATATTCATATTGTTGTGAAACAGTTTGAATCTCTGGACCTTTTTCATCTTGCAAATCTGAAATTCTGCACCTATTAAACAATGACCTCCCCTTCCCCACCAGCCCCTCAGCCTCTGGTATCTACCATTCATCTTTCTGTTTCTATGAATTTGACTACTTCAGAGACCTCATATAAGTGCAATCATACCATTTTTGCCTTTTTGTGACTGGCTTATTTTGCTTAGCATAATGTCCTCAAGGTTCTTCCATGTAGTAGCATGTGACCGGATTTCCTACCCTTTTAAGGCTGAATAATATTCCATTGTATGTTATTTTGACACATTTTGTTTATCCATTCATTCATCAATGGATATTTGGGTTGCCTCCACCTCTTGGTTATTATGAATAGTGCTGTTGTGAACATGGGTGCACAAAAATCTCTTTGACTTCCGGCTTTCAATTCTTTGGATATATTCCCAGAAGTGGGATTGCTGGATCATATGGTACCTCTATTTTTAAGTTTTTGAGAAACTTCTGTATTGTTTTCCACAGAAGTTGCACCCTTTTGCAGTCCTACCAATAGTGCACAAGGTTTCCAGTGTCTCCCTGATCCTCATCAACACTTATTTTCTGGGGTTTTTTGTGTTTTTTTTTTCAGTAAAAATCACAATAGTTGTGAGGTGATATCTCATTGTGATTTTGATTTGCATTTCTGTGATTACTCATGATGTTGAGCATCTTTTAATTTGCTTGTTGGCCGTTTGACTCCATATCATCCTTGGAGAAATGTATATGTGAAAGCAAAACATCGTGGGCCCCCAAACTTATTAAGCTAAAGAGAAAATTCAAGTTGCGAACTGCTTAGGGCAAACCTGCTTCCCATTCTATTCAAAGTTATCTCTCTGCTCATGAGATAAATGAGAATCTGAGTGCCTCCTTTGGAAAGGCTAATCAGAAACTCAAAAGAATGTAGTCATTTGTTTCTTACCTGTGACCTGAAAGAAGCTTGGAGTCTTCCTGTTTTTGCCTCAAGTTGTCCCACCTTTCCAGATCGAACCAATGTACTTCTTCTTTTTTTTTTTTGGAGAGGGAGTCTCCCTCTATCGCCCAGTCTGGAGTGCAGTGGCGCTGTCTCTGCTCACTGCAACCTCTGCCTGCTGGGTTCAAGCGATTCTTCTGCCTCAGTCGCCAGAGTAGCTGGGACTACAGGCATGTGCCACCACGCCCAGCTAATTTTTTGTATTATTTAGTATCGACAGGTATTCACCGTGTTAGCTAGGATGGTCTTGATCTGACCTCGTGATCCGCCCGCCTCAGCCTCCCAAAATTCTGGGATTACAGCCATAAGCCACTGAGCCTGGTCCCGAACCAATGTACTTCTTATATATATTGATTGATGTCTCATGTCTCCCTAAAATGTATAAAAACAAGCTGTGCCCTGACCACCTTGGGCACATGTTGTCAGTACTTCCTGAGGCTGTATTACAGGCACATGTCCTCAACCCTGACAAAATAAACTTTCTAAATTAACTGAGACTTGTCTCAGATTATCTGGGTCCACATCTGTTTGTGTCCTTTGCTATTTTTTAAATCACTTATTTGATTTTTTGTTGTTGAATTGTAGAAGTTCCTTAGGTATTCTGAATATTAACCGCTTATCAGATATATAATTTGTAAATATTTTCTCCCATTCTATAGGTTGCCTTTTTGCTCTGTTGCTTGTGGCCATTGATGTGCAAAAGTTTTAATGTTTGATGTAGTCCCACTTGTGTATTTTTTATTTTGTTGCCTGTGCTTTTAGGGTCATATCCAAGAAAACATTGCTAAGACCAATGTCAAGAAGCTTTTCCCTTACATTTTCTTCCAGGAGTTTTATAGTTTTACGTTTTCACTTATTTTTTAATAGTTTAAATTTGCCTTTTTTTTTTTTTTTCCTGAGACGGAGTCTCACCCTGTCACCCAGGCAGAAGTGCAGAGGTGCAATCTTGGCTCACTACAACCTCTGCCTCCCTGGTTCAAGCAATTCTCCTGCCTCAGCCTCCCGAGCAGCGGGGATTATAGGCGCGCACCACCATGCCCAGCTAATTTTTGCATTTTTAGTAGAGATGGGGTTTCACCATGTTGGTCAGGCTGTTCTCGAACTCCTGACCTTGTGATCCGCCCGCCTCAGTCTCCCAAAGTGCTGGGGTTACAGATGTGAGCCACCGCGCCCAGGTTGCCATGTGTTTTCATAATTTTAAGTTTGCCATCAGTTGTCTTGGTCTGTGAGCTAAGAATGGCTTTTATAGTTTTAAATGATTGGGAAGAAAAAAACAAAAGAAAAATAATATATTGTGACACCTGAAAATTACTTAAAATCCCAGTTTTGTTGGCCCACAACCACACCCATTCATTTACATATTGATGGCTTTTGCACTACAACAGCAGAGCTGAGTAGTTGCAACAGAGACATGACCCGTACTGCCTAAAATATTTACTATCTAACCCTTTACAGAAAAAGTTTATTGAGCCCTGTGTAAAAGCACTTTTCCCCCCAATCTCCTAGTATCTGGCAGGGCAGAAAAAGAAAAGATAAAGTACAGAGTCCAGAACTCAGAACAAGGTTGTATTATCAGTGTTTTTAGTGTTCGCCCTGAGGGAAAGGGATATTTAAGAAAAAGTTTCCCAAACTTTCTCTTCGTATTTTAAAGCAGAGTTAATAGGTAAGAAAATTCTTTTTTTCATTAATTTATTTTTACTTGACAAGTAATAATTGGGAACTATATATTTATGGGGCACAATGTGAGGTTTTGGTCTATGTATACATTGTAGAATGATTCAAAAGCTCATTAACTTACCCATCACCTTACCAACTTATCATTTTTTGTGTGTGTGGTAGGACATTAAAAACCTATTCTTTTAGCAATTTGAAAAATACAATACATTAAGGCTGGGCACGGTGGCTCACGCCTGTAATCCTAGGACTTTGGGAAGCCAAGACAGGCGGATCACCTGAGGTCAGGAGCTCGAGACCAGCCTGACCAACATGGAGAAACTCCGTCTCTACTAAAAATGCAAAAATTAGCCGGGCATGGTGGCACATGCTTGTAATCCCGGCTACTCAGGAGGCTGAGGTGGGAGAATCACTTGAACCCGGGAGGTGGAGGTTGCAGTGAGCCGAGATCTGCCGTTGCACTCCAGCCTGGGCAACAAGAGTGAAACTCCATCTCAAAAAAAAAACTGGAGACCAGTATAGGTCTCCACATTAGAGAATAGTATTCGCAACTGTGGGAGACAGCTGACACAAGAAAATAACTAAAAATTAAACTCCTTTGCTTCTTAAGAGTAGTTTCACATACTGTCATTGTGACACCACATTTTGAATTTCATCTAGAATTTATCAGAAACTGGAAAATACAGGCTAGGCAGATACTATAGTATTTCCATTGTGAGAAAAGTAATATTTGTCTTACTAATAATTGGCCAATTTCTTTCTTTCTCTTTTTCTTTTTCTTTTTTTTTAAACCTAAAAGACTCAGAATATGATCTTCAAAATGTAAAATCTAAGCCCCAGGTAGTTAAACTTGATAACTAATGCTGATTAGTTTGGTGATTTAAAAAATATAAATTAGGGGCCGGGCGCGGTGGCTCAAGCCTGTAATCCCAGCACTTTGGGAGGCCGAGACGGGCGGATCACGAGGTCAGGAGATCGAGACCATCCTGGCTAATACGGTGAAACCCTGTCTCTACTTAAAAATACAAAAAATTAGCCGGGCGACGAGGCGGGCGCCTGTAGTCCCAGCTACTCGGGAGGCTGAGGCAGGAGAATGGCATAAACCCGGGAGGCGGAGCTTGTAGTGAGCTGAGATCCAGCCACTGCACTCCAGCCTGGGTGGCAGAGCAAGACTCTGTCTCAAAAAAAAAAAAAAATATATATATATATATATATAATAGCTTTTTAGAAATGCTGTTTTCCATATGGATTAATATCCACAAAAATATAGGGGAGAGCTTCAAAAGTGAAGGGATTAGTCCACCATCTTTATGATCTATTCCACCTTGAAAAATTCTGTGCCTCCAAGAACATGTGAGTACCCAGCACTAAGATAATACAAGTGAGTGTGCTACTTTTCCTCACAACGATGAATGTTTAGATGTATTTTGAAAATAAAAACAGACAAGAAATTAGTAAAAGAGGAACTACAGTAGCCAATATGTATTTTATGATTAAGAATTATTAGACTTTCAGGCTGGATGTGGTGGCTTACACCTGTAATCCAACCCTTTGGGAGGCCGAGAAAGGAGGATGGCTTGAGGCCAGAGTTTGAGACCAGCCTGAGCAACATAGCAAGACCCTGTCTCTAAAACAAAAACAAAACAACACAAAACCATTACCCAGGCGTGGTAGTGCACACCAGCTACTCGGAAGGCTGAAGCAGGAGAATTGCTTGAGCCCAGGAGTTCAAGGTTACAGTGAGCTCTGATCATGCCACAGCACTCCAGCCTGAGCTAAAGAATGAGACCCTGTCTCTGAAATAAATAAATAAATGATTAGACTTCAGTTCTAATCTTTGTTAATTAGCTTATCCAGAGAAATTCATTGCTAAATCAACCAGGAGAATTTTGAGAAAACCCACCCTGGTTTTCTCCATTGAGAAAGGATCCCACCTATACCTAAGTCATTCAAAAATATGATTTGTGTGAATCTTCATGGAAAGATGCCACTTAGGAAAAATCACTCATTGTTTTGTTCTCTTAGATTTTTTTCTAGCATTCCCATGTTGCTGAATTACATAGTTATCGTAGGATTGGAACTTAGAAAAAAGAACCAGACATTTTTCAAAATCTGAACACTGAAGACTGACTGTTAATGTTGAAGGCATTAAATCTTGTTTATCCTTCTCACCCCAGCTAAGCAAATAAACTATTTCATGAATGTTGAGGCCCTCAGATAGCTATTGCTGTCCTCATGATTTGAGAGATTAATTGGTCTTCTTTTTAGATTCAGCCTACTGCCCAAAGAACCTGGACTCAATTCCTTCCCATTATGGTGATTTGTTTGTGCTGTTTGGTTGGATGTGGCCACCTCTGACAATTGTTGCTATTTGTGGCAGTGAGTGTAGGTCTGGCCAGGCTTGCCACTCACATGTACAGGACCCGGGATAAGAGTACTGAGCCCACATGCCACATGTCTAGTTATTTAAAGGGAATAAAGCAGGCTGAACAACTGTTAAGTGCAAGATATTTGGTCCTCCTACCTTGACAGATATACCTTCATAAGGATAGACTGAGTTCTCAGACTTCAGAATTTGTGTCTTCAAGGCTTTGTCCTGTTCAGTGGCAGCCTGGAACTTATCCATGTAGACCCTTCCCATTGTCTAAGTTCAGCCTGTCTCAGTCTGTTCAGGTTGCTACAACAAAATACGATAAACTGGGTGGTTTACCAACAATGGGGATTTTTTTTCCTTCACAGTTCTAGAGGCTGGGAAGTCCAAGATCAAGGCACTAACTGGCTGGTTCAGTGTCTGGAGAAGGGTCATTTTCTGGTTCATAGATGAATACTTCTCACTGTATCCTCAAATGGTGGAAGGCACAAGGGAGCTTTTGCAGGCTGTTTTTATAAGGGCATTAATCCCCAGTCACCTTTCAAAGACCCTACCTCCTGATACCATCCTCTGTTAGGTTAAGATTTCAACATATGAATTTGGGGGACACAAACATTCAGACCATAGCACCATTTATCCCCAACAAAGAGCTGCCCCTTGGCCATCCCTAGGCCTAGGGGTACACACAGCAGTGTTGCCTCCTGACCTTAGTAGGATGGACCTGGGAAACATGTTGGTACAGGCCCTGGAAGCAGACTTGGAACCTTCTGAACAAGACCGCAAATTCCTGGATACCTGAAGAGTGGTTGGGGAAGGAGCTTGGACTCCAAGTGCGCCTGTCCCCTTGGCACACATAGGGAGAGGCACAGCCAAAGGAGGCCAGAGTATGTTCTCAAGGGCAGGCCTTGGAGCAGGGGTCCTCTTACCTGGCTCTAAAGGAGTTCTGCTCTGAGACTTTAGTATGTTCTGAATTGTACACACAGCCAATCCAGGGTCAGAAACTGAACCTCATGTGTTTGTACATCAAAAAAGTTCATTTCCAATGCTCAATCATGTGACTCTGCCATCGGTGATCAGTTAACACAAATTTCAGAAGGAGGCCAGGCACTGTGGCTCAAACCTGTAATCCCAGCACTTTGGGAGGCCGAGGTGGCTGTTTCACTTGAGTCCAGGAGTTTGAGACCAGCCTGGGCAACATGGCGAAACCCTGTCTCTACAAAAAATACAAAAATTAACCAGGGATGGTAGTGTGCACCTGTAGTCCCTGCAACTCAAGAGGCTAATGTGGGAGGATCATTAGAGCCTGGGAGGCGGAGGTTGCAGTGAGCTGAGATGGTACCACTGTACTGCAACCTGAACAACAGGAGACGCTGTCTCAAAAAAAGAAAAAGAAAGAAGAAAACAATAAATTTTAGAAGGAGCCCTCCAAATCATTTAAAATTGCCAAATACATTTCCAGCGCAGTTTTAATTCAACTAGAATGGCATTTATTACGAACAGAGGAAGAATAGACTATTGCTTTCTTCCCTGCAAAGAATGGACCAAACCCCTCAGGTATATCTGACTCTCCACAGATTGAATAATTAATGAGGGCTACTTGTCCCAGCACTTATAATTTACAATTGAATTCCCAAGTCCCCAACCACAAACAGGTGTATATCTGCTACCTGCTTCCAATGTGGGGACCGTGATATTATTTTATTATAGGCATGGCTGTCAAATGTAATTGGACAAAAAAGAATGATCATAGCCTAAGTGGGGAGACCCAGCAAATCCTCTCTGTTTAGATTTTTCTGAGCTCTTGTTCTGCCCAGCATTCTGTGTGTGTACACACACACACACACACACACACACACACACACAGAGTTCTTGGCTCATAACTCCCATAGCCCTTGTTATCATGTTGGGGTGCTTTAGGCCTCAGAGAACAGAATCTCTCTCTCTGATCTCCTCCTACCCTCCTTTCACCTAACCAAGGCAGGACTTCAATCTGATTGTAGGTCAGAAGACCCTCATTTCGGAAACGGTCCTGCCTGATACCCTGGAGGAAGGAATGCCACGCAGAAGAGCCCAGAAGAACCTAAACAGACAGGATTTGCTGAGTTTCCCTACCCAGTCTATGAGTATTAGATCATTCTTTTTTTTTTTTTTTTTTTGAGATGGAGTTTTGCTCTTGTTGCCCAGGTTAGAGTGCAATGGTGCGATCTCAGCTCACCACAACCTCCGCCTCCAGGGTTCAAGCAATTCTCTTGCCTCAGCCACCCAAGCAGCTGGGACTACAGGCATGCACCACGCACCCAGCTAATTTTGTATTTTTAGTAGAGATGGGGTTTCTCCATGTTGGTCAGGCTAGTCTCAAACTCCTGACCTCAGGTGATCCGCCCATCTCAGCTTCCCAAAGTGCTAGGATTACAGGCATGAACCACCGCGCCTGGCCTGGATCTTTCTGTTTTTTGTCCAATTACATTTGACAATCATGCCTATCCACTGAAGTCTCCATAGAAGGCCTAAGAGGACAGGGTTTGGAGAGCTTCTGGATAGCTGAACACATGGAGGTCCCTGGAGGGTGATGAGTCCAGGGAGTTCATGGAAGCTCCACACCTCTTCTCCCATACTTCCCCCTATGCATCTCTTCATCTGTGTCCTTTGTAATATCCTTTATGATAAAGCAGTAAACGTGTTTTCCTGAGTTCTGTGAGCCACCGTAGTAAACTAATCAAACCCAAAGAGCAGGTCATGGGAACCCCAACTTGAAGCTAGTTGGTCAGACATTCTGCACACCTGGACTTGTGACTGGTGTCTGAAGTTGGTGGGCGGTCTTGGGGACTGAGCTTTCAATCTGTGGGATCTGAGTCTATTTCCAGGTAGACATAATCCAGAATTGGATTGCAGCTGATGTCTGTACAGAATTGATTGCTTGCTAGCTGGTGGAGAGAATTCTTCACATACTTTGAGGTCACAGAAGTCTTCTGTGTTGATTGTTTCTATTGTTGAGAGAAAAAAATAGGAAAAAAGCACTCTGCATGAGTGTGGTTTTTTCACTAACAGAGACTGAGAATATTGTTCTCTGTAGCAAACTGAATAATCCCCATCACCACCAACAACCAAATATCCACTTCCTAATCCCCAGAATCTGTGAATGCTGCCTTATATTGCAAAAGAGATTTTGCAGAGTGATTAAAAACCTTGAGATGGAGAGATTAGCCTGGATTATCCAGGTGGACCTGGGACCTAAATGTAATCACAAGGGTTCTTAAAAGAGGGAGGCAAGAGGGTCAAAGGGGGAAAGGGGCAATGTGACAACAGCACAGACATCAGAGCCAACACATGGGAGCAGCCTCTAGAAGCTGGAACAGGCAAGGAACAGATCCTCCCCGAGAGTCTCTAGAAGGAACCAGTCCTGCTGACTACCTTGACTGTAGCCCAGTGAAACAGATTTCAGATTTTGGTCTGCAATCAGAACTGTTGTGTTGTTTTAAATCACTAAGTTGATAGTAATTTGTTTCAGCAGCAATAGAAAGCTAACACAGTTTCCTTTAAGCAATCTTTGAAGTCTGATAATGATACATAAAATATTTGTCAAATTAATATAACATTAATAAGTAGGCACAGGACTATAGATCTCAACTCCATACCGTGATCTCTAGATTGAGCTAGAACTGTGGCAAAACATTTTACCTTTGAATTTCATGTTTACATGTTATTGCTATCACAGTCTCTCCTCAGCCTCCCTGTTCACCATGAAGCCTATATGTCAACTGCATGCACATCTGAGCTTATGTACATGTTTTTTCTTCTGATTGGGTTTTATTCCTGGCCTTTACATCCCTCAACACTCAAATAAAGAATTATCACCTTTGAGAAGCTGTCCCACCTTTCCGAAGCAGAATGGTCATCTCTGCCTTGGTGCTTTTGTAGAATTGTAAAAGTAGTTGTTGTCACATGCATCCATGTGAAGAGACCACCAAACAGGCTTTGTGTGAGCAATAAGGCTGTTTATTTCACCTGGGTGCAGGCAGGCTAAGTCCGAAAAGAGAGTCAGCAAAGGGTGGTGGGATTATCATTAGTTCTTAAAGGTTTTGGGATAGGCGGTGGAGTTAGGACCAATGCTTTGTGGACAGGGGGTGGATCTCACAAAGTACATTCTCAAGGGTGGGGAGAGTTACAAAGAACCATCTTAAGGGTGGGGGAGATTACAAAGTACATTGATCAGTTACGGTGGGGCAGAAACAAATCACAATGGTGGAATGTCGTCAGTTAAGGATGACATTGTGGATTTTTTTTTTTCTTTTTTTGTGACATGGAGTCTCGCTCTGTTGCCCTGGCTGGAGTGCAGTGGTGAGATCTCGGCTCACTGCAAGCTCCATCCCCTGGGTTCACGCCATTCTCCTGCCTCAGCCTCCCGAGTAGCTGGGTTTACAGGCGCCTGCCACGACGCCCGGCTAATTTTTTGTATTTTTAGTAGAGACAGGGTTTCACCGTGTTAGCCAGGATGGTCTCGATCTCCTGACCTCATGATCCACCCGCCTCAGCCTCCCAAAGTGCTGGGATTACAGGTGTGAGCCACTGCTCTCGGCTCTTTTGTGGATCTTCAGTTGCTTCAGGCCATCTGGATGTATACGTGCAGGTCACAGGGGATATGATGGCTCAACTTGGGCTCAGAGGCCTGACAGTTATCAAATTACATTGTGACTATTTGTTTCCATTTCTGTTACCCAAATCAGAATGTGAATGCAAATATGCATATGCAAATACTCTATGATCCATATTTATACAACTAGTACCTACTTCTCTGCTTGGCACAGACACTCCTATCTATGAACTGAATAAAGAGATGAATGACTATTCCCTGAATTCTGAAGAGCTTACTTGGGAGTGGGCAGGGATGGGAAGTGGGGAGGGATAGAGGTAAAGGACAAGGCAACAGGAAATTCATGGTTCAGCAAGACATTCCGAGTCTTGGAGAAAAAGACGAGGCTGATTTGTGTGATGATTCAATTTGAGGCTATCCTCAGATGCTCATTACACATGCAATTTAGCATCTCTCTTGACCTTGCTTCAAAGTCAGTTTCTAAGTGGAGTTAACAGTATGTGCTACCTCACACAGCAATCTGCTGATTAGAAGCTCTTAACTGGGGTGGATGGCAAGCAGCCACACACAATTTGTCAGCTCTGCATCCTTGCATGGCTCTAGGCAGAGTCTGACAACTTTAGGATTTAATAGTAGCTGTTTAGCAACTCTGTCCTTATAGACGATTCAGAGTAACAACTCATAAAAGTATCTACATTTAGTTTTCCTTCTTAGGCATAAAAAGTACCCTCCCTCTACCCCTCAAGTACTCCAGATATATCGTCCCTTTATCTTGATCCAAAGTACAAAGGACAAACCTACGCTGAAAACCTTCTTTCAGTGGAAATGAGGCTGTCAATTTCACACACCTAGAAAACCTGTGAAATCATACTTTTTGCACTATATAGACTGATGTTAATTTACGGTGTGTCTTTGATCCTGCATCACTCCTCATGATGTAGTTAACTGTGTGTGCTCCTTTCCTGTTTTATACTATATATCTGTGTTGGTTTAGAATTTTACATTTGAGATTCAGCTTATTTTTTAAGGTACCACTTACTGTATATTTTCCATGTGCCAGACACGATGCTAAGTGCTTTACAATTCTCATTGAATCCTCGTAACAAATTCAGGCACTAAGCATTATTACACCCTTTCTATATAGATGGGGAAGCTGAGATTTACAGAGGTAATTAGCTTTTTCCTTAAGGTTAGTGGGATGTGGAGGTAGGACTCGGGTTTATGCCTATTGGATGGAGAGATTCGATCTTCTTTCTTGCTTTCCACAAGTCTAATGTGTCATTAAATTGCCAAAGAAATGCCATTGAGCAATTAACCATAGCCTGTGGGGAGAAATTTTTAAATGTAACCCTTACTTCCAAAGTCAAAATTTCCCTTGGTAACCAAGTGCTGTGGACTGAATTATGTTCCCCTCAATTCTTGTGTTAAAGCTCTATCCCCCAATGTGACTATATTTGGAGAAAGAGTCTTCAGGAGATAACTAAGGTTAAATGATGTCATGAGTGTGGGGCTTTAATCCCATAGGACTATGGCTTATAAAAGAGAGAAAGAGTCTAGGCCTGGTGGCTCACACCTGTAATCCCAGCACTTTGGGAGGCCGAGGCGGGTGGGTTACCTGAGGTCAGGAGTTTGAGACCAGCCTGGTCCACGTGGTAAAACCTGGTCTCTACTAAAAATACAAAAATTAGCCAGCATGGTGGCAGGCATCTGTAGTCTCAACAATTCTGGAGGCTAAGGCTGAAGAATCACTTGAACCTGGGAGGCGGAGGTTGCAGTGAGCTGAGATCATGTCACTGCACTCCAGCCTGGGCAACAGAGCAAGACTCTATCTCAAAAAAAAGAGAGAAAAAGATACAGAGAGAGAGATTCCCCCACTCTAACTCTCCCTGCCTGGCATGTGAGGACAGTGGGAAGTCAGCAGTCACAGAGCAAGGAAGAGAGTCATCACCAGAAACTGACCATGCTAGCACCCTGATCTCTAGAACTATGAGAAAATAAATTTCTGTGGTTTATGTCACATAGTTTGCGGTATTTTATTACTGCAGCTTTAGCAGACTAATGCACCAAGGACCACCATCTTGGTGGTCCAAGGTAACATATATTTACATCTTGGTGGACAGAGTTGTGTATTACGTGTGTTCAGAGTTTCTTCAGCCTCAAGGACTGGTGGTTAAATCACTTATAAAACAAATTAGTCTCTATTTTATTTATTTATTTATTTATTTTTGAGATGGAGTCTTACTCTGTCACTCAGGCTGGAGAGCAGTGTTGCAATCATAGCCCGCTACAGCCTCGAACTCCTGGGCTCACAGGTCCTCCCCCATCAGCCTGCCAAGTAGCTGGGACTACAGGCATGCACCACCATGCCCAGCTATTTTTAAAATATTTCATAGAGTTTTTACATTTTTAAAAAATGTTTGTAGGCCGGGCAAGATGACTCACGCTTGTAATCCCAACACTTTGGGAGGCCAGGTGGGCAGATCACGAGATCGAGACCATCCTGGCTAACACCGTGAAAGCCCGTCTCTACTAAAAATACAAAAAATTAGCTGGGTGTGGTGGCGGGTACCTGTAGTCCCAGCTACTTGGGAGGCTGAGGCAGGAGAATGGTGTGAACCCGGGAGGCGGAGCTTGCAGTGAGCCGAGATCGCGCCACTGCACTCCAGCCTGGGTGACAGAGCAAGACTCCGTCTCAAAAAAAAAAAAAAAAAAATATTTGTAGAGTCTTGCTATCTTGCTATGTTTCCCGGGTTGGTATCAAATTCCTGGCCTCAAGCCATCCCCTGCATTGGCCTCCCGAAGGGCTGGGATTATAGGCATGAGCCACTGGGCCTGGCCTCTATTTTAGTTCTTGAAGTTAGAGAGAGAGCAAAGCTAGAGGCCTAAGACTCCATATATCCAACTGGGCCAAAAGTGAAATATAGGCTTATAATGTACATGTAAATGTACATTAGAGGAAAATTAGCAGAAATGATAATGCTCTGTAGAAATTCAAATTAACCTATGACCCCTACTCATGTTCTGTGCCATCATTAAGATGAAATTTTGTGGATTCAGTTTTATTTATTCCTTATTTTGCTTTACAAGGGGTATATGGTGTCCTGTAACCTGATGTTTCTATGGAAGTATAAAGACTTGTGAAAGGTTTTCCAAGGCAACCACAGTGAACTTACAGAATGTCTCAGATTCTCTAGGATTGTTCTGAGATTCCCTCTTCTGTTGGTCTTGGTTCCTACAAGAAGCTGCTCAACTCTCCAAAGAGCAAAAATCATAGACTTCAATGGTTTCTGCAGATGTCTATGGGTAAGCCCATCTGGTTGCATAAAAATTACTTGAGAAGTTTGCTCAAAATACAGACAGATGGGCCTAAGTTCAGAGGAGGTCTCAGTAATCACAACAATAATAACAGCTAATGCTTACATAGTATTGACTATCGGCCAAACTCTGTTCTAAGCATTTTACGAACGTTTACTCATTTAACCTGCCCAGAAATCCTATGAGGTAAATATGATTATCGTCATCATTATCATCTATTAATAAGGCAACTGAGGCACAGATAGATTAAGGAACTCACCCAGGGTCACATCACCAGTCAGGGCAGGTCCAGGTTTGAACATAAGCTGTCTGACTCCAGTCTGCACTTCAACTTCTATGCTGTACTCTTCGTATCTGTATTTTAGTAAGTTTTCCAGGTGATTCTGATGTGCAGCAAGGCTTGGAATGCTGAAAATTCTCATCTGATCTATGAATCGTCTTCTTTTGCAACTTCTTACCTGGCAGTCTCTCAGCTAGGATTGGAAGCCAGCCACTTCAGGATAGCCTATTCTTTTTTTTTTTTTTTTTTTGAGATGGAGTTCCACTTTGTCGCCCAGGCTGGAGTGAAGTGGCACGACCTTGGCTGACTGCAATCTCCACCTCCCAGCGATTCTCCTGCCTCAGCCTCATGAGTAGCTGGGACTACAGGTGTGTGCCACCATGCCTGGCTAATTTTTGTATTTTTAGTAGAGATGGAGTTTCATCATGTTGGCCAGGCCAGTCTTGAACTCCTGACCTCAAGTGATCCACCCGCCTCAGCCTCTCAGAGTGCTGGGATTACAGGTGTGAGCCACCGTGCCCGGCCCTATTCTATTTTTTATGTAATCCCAGGCATTAACTATTGCATCCTCTGCTCTATGGAGACTAAGTCTGAGCCTGAGAAGAAACATGATGGGATGGAGAGTATGGACTTGGGGGTCAGTAAGGCAGTATACTGGAGTTGGCTCATACTGACTTGGAAGAGCTGTTTATGTGCATCTCTTCCTAGCACTGTGTTTAATGATGCCACTTTGGGAGCTTGAAACCGACCTTAATAAAAGTATTTACACCACAGAAATCAGCAAACACTACAAACCAGGGCTTCTTTTTCCCCAGACAGCTGGTAGCTAAACATGTAGCAGCATGTGGCTAAATGTATGGCACAATTCCCATCTCAGCCACCTATTGTCTACATTACATCAGCCACATTCTTCAAACTCTCCAACCCTCAGTTTTCTCATTTGTAAAAATGAAAGGAATGGCCTGGCATGGTGGCTCATGCCTGTAATCCCAGCACTTTGGGAGGCCGAGGCAGGCGGATTGCCTGAGCTCAGGAGTTCACAACCAGCCTGGGCTACATGGTGAAACTCCGTCTCTACTAAAAAGTACAAAAAATCAGCCAGGCGTGGTGGCACATGCCTGTAGCCCCACCTACTCGGGAGGCTGAGGCAGGAGAATTGCGTGAACCTGGGAGGCAGAGGTTGCAGTTAGCCAAGATCATGCCACCGTACTCCAGCCTGGGTGACAGAGTAAGACTCCATCCAAAATAAATAAACAAATACATAAATAAATAAATAAAAATAAAAAATGGAAGGAATTACATCTATGGGAATCAAATGAGCTAAGAAATGTGGAAGCCTTGGCTTAGTGTTGAACAAATGAATGAAGACCAGGCACTTTACAAATGTTCTTTCCACTTCCCAATTATTCCCAAACAGTTTAACTGTTTAGCTGACATCTCTCATATTTTTCCTTGTTTTCTGTTTTCCAAGCTCAAATGTCTTTGAATTACTATTCATTTGCTGGTGTTTTCAGACCCCTTTTTTGTATTTCTGGATATGTCAGAGTTCATCACAATCTGCAAGGGAAGCTCCCAGTGCTCCCAGTGTGGGCAGCTGGCCTCTTGTTCCAGCTCTGCCTGCCAGCATCACCACTCCCTGCAGCTCTGTGGCCTGCATCAGACACTTCTGCTGCCTCTGGGTACCATTACTGATGCACCAGAGCCCAAGATGGGTCAGAGTTCTGTGGCAAAGCCAGAAAACCACTCGTATTCCCACATGGTTAATTATTTTCTACAAGTACCAAGGACATGTTGCTTAGAAACCCCAAGACCCCCACAGTCCTGAAGAGTTTTGGCAAAATTGCTGTTTAGTAGTTTTACTTACATCATCTAAAATCAGGTGTAAATTTGTGCGTGGAGTGTGGGTGTTGGGGTGGGGGATTGTTGTCTTAGTCAAGAGATAAATTTCAGTGACAAGCAAAACATATGCCCAGATAACTCCTTCCGTCAACAATTAAGGCTTTGTAACTGGGCCACGTTTAGCTGCCTATTCTTTTCCACTTTCTCTCCCATGAGGCTCATTTGTCTGTCAGCCAGCTAGACACATACATACCTATCTGAATTCCAGAGGTGAAACAAACAGACTTAGCCTGGGGCCTCACCCATAAAATTTCTCTGAAAGAGCTGAACACCATTTCATGTGCAGCTGGATGTGCAGAATGGACAGGGAGGATGTCTTTTCCCAGAAAGGACACTATAGTTTTACAAAAGTCACCTAAGATTGACTTACTTCTTTTAGTCATCGTACTATTGATTTGCTTATATAAACTGAACTTGCAGTTATGGGAAAAAAATTGCTTTTAGGTTGTTTAGTCCTGTCTTCCACTTATCTCATATTGGTACAGTTGATTATTTAGACATAAATGGAGAGCTTTCATACCTATGAAATCTTAATGTAGAACATTAGGTCCATCATCCTAGCCTCTTTTTTTTTGGAGACAGAGCCTTGTTCTGTCACCTAGGCTGGAGTGCAGTGGCACAATCTCAGCTCACTGAAACCTCCACCTCCTGTGTTCAAGCAATTCTCCTGCCTCAGCCTCTAGGGCAGCTGGGATTACAGACATGCGCCAGGAGGCCGGCCAATTTTTGTATTTTCAGTAGAGACTGGATGTCGCCACCTTGGCCAGGCCAGTCTCAAACTCCTGACCTTAGGTGACCCACCGGCCTCGGCCTCCTGAAGTGCTGGGATTGCAGGCGTGAGCCACCGCGCCCAGCCATCCTAGCCTTTTGAGGGCATTTTAGGTACCAATTTTTTCTCCATAAGGTATTCATTCATATGGGGAAAAAAAATCTGTTTTTACTGAAAAATATAAAAGGGAAGGACCTCCCAGAAAGCTGGACAAATGTTTAGCAGTTGGGACACAGGTATAGCTCTAAACATCTTTGGTAACCCCAAACTGGCCCAAACATATTTAGTAACTGAGAGCTAGTTCAAATACTGGCGACACCCCCATTTTTTAGGTCCTACATTTGTATTTGTTCCCCTCTCTATCTGCTTTTCCATTAACCCTGCTTCTATTGCTCCCTGTGCAGCTATTTACTTCTACTGCCTTCCCTTATATTTTAGATTCAAAATGCCCTTAATATGAATTTGATTAATACAAATGTGATAGTTACAATCTGTAGCACACTGTTGGGCAGATTTTTCGTGCAGACCACTCCAAGGCTACTTCTCTGCCATGACTAGCCTAATAGATGATTTGGACTAGAATAGCAATTCCTGGTCCCCTTGGATGTGGCCAACACAATAGGGTCACTTGACAAAAATATATTCATTCATTAATTCAACAGATGTGAATTGAGCACCTGTTGTGTGCCAGATGTTGTTATAGTGCTGGTGATACAGACTCTGACCCTCTGTTCAGAGATTACTTATTCTAATGGGAAAGAAAGACAATAAACGAGTTTTTGTTTGTTTGTTTGTTTGTTTTGAGACGGAGTCTCACTCTGTCGCCCAGGCAAGCTCCACCACCCAGGTTCATGCCATTCTCTAGCCTCAGCTTCCCGAGTAGCTGGGACTACAGGTGCCTGCCACCATGCCCGGCTAATTTGTTGTATTTTTAGTAGAGATGGGGTTTCACCGTGTTTGCCAGGATGGTCTCGATCTCCTGACCTCATGATCTGCCCGCCTCGGCCTCCCAGAGTGCTGGGATTACAGGTGTGAGCCACCACGCCCGGCCAATAAACAGGTTTAAAAATAAGGCCGGGCACAGTGGCTCATGCCTGTAATCCCAGCACTCTGGGAGGCCAAGGCAGGCAGACCACGAGGTCAGGAGTTCGAGACTAGCTTGACCAACGTCGTGAAACCCCATCTCTACTAACAATACAAAAATCAGCCAGGTGTGGTGGCACATGCCTGTAATCCCAGCTACTCGGGAGGCTGAGTCAGGAGAATCACTTGAACCCAGGAGGCAGAGCTTGCAGTGAGTCGAGATCGCACCATTGCACTCCAGCCTGGGTGACAGAGTGAGACTCTGTCTCAAAAAAAAAAAAAAGTAATAATAATAACAATAATAATTCAGTGATAAATGCCATTAGGTAAAAAATAAGAAATGGAGAGACCAGGCTGGAGAGAAGAGAACTAATAGGGTTGACAGGAAAGGTCTCTTTGAAAACATAAAATTTAAACTGGGACCCAAAGGATGAGCAAAGGAGTTACTCTGGTCAAAATCTTTGTACCCGCATTCCAGCACATTGTGGCAAAAACTTGGGTGCAGGAATGAGGTCGGTATTAGGAAACAGAAAAGCCAGAGTGGTGAACCTCAGGAAGAATGGGGAGAATAGCAGAAACCAGTTGGAGAGGTAGGCAGGGCCCAATCGTCAGGAAGTTTGGCTTTTATTTGCAGTGCACTAGAAGGCTGGTTGAGTTTTAAATATGGGAGGTGTGTTGGAGGTGGGAGAGACCATCTGGTTTTAACAGAGGTGGGAATACAGTAGCATCAGAAGGCACTGGCTGGAGCTGTTTTCTTCAAGGCATTTGGGCCTGGTGGGAACTTAGGTTTCACAAATTGTCCAGTCATCTGGAAGGTTCTATCCCTCCACCTTTTTGTCATTTGTAAGCATACTTTCAGTGTTCTCATTGGGGTTATGACACAAACATTGCTTCAGAGGGTGGGGCTAAAGCTGCCAAAGATGATGATAGGAAGATAGGGATTTCACAGCCGGTCAGAGTGCCCCCTGGAGGACAAAAGGCAATCTCCCAGCTTTCCTCCTCAGATGACCTCACCCCTTCGGTTTCCAAAACTGAAAGATGAAAAATCAGCTTGAACGGAAGAACAAAGCAGCCATGCTGTAAGTCAGTCTGGGAAGAAGAGGACAAAGAAAGATAAAGCCAGCCACACAGCTATCAGGAAGCGTTGTCTGTCCCAGGGTCTTGCAGCAGCTGTAAAATACCATAATGTCCCCCTCTTTGAGTGACTATTACTTTCTTTCCAGTGATGCTTCTAATCCATGTTATAATTCCCATCTTTCACTGGGGATCCTAAATGCTAGGCCACCCTCACCTCATGGCAGCACCCAGCCCCTGGACTACCCCCACTTTTCATAAACCCACTGTAGAAACAACACCCACTGCCCAGGTGTGGAGGCTCACGCCTGTAATACCAGCACTTTGGGAGGCCAAGTCTGGCAAATCACGAGGTCAGGAATTACAGACCAGCCTGGTCAATTTGGTGAAACCCCATCTCTACTAAAAGTACAAAAAAAAAAAAAAAAATAGCTGGGTGTGGTGGTGCACACCTGTAATCCCAGCTACTCAGGAGGCTGAGGCAGGAGAATTGATTGAACCTGAGAGGCGGAGGCTGCAGTGAGCTGAGATCGCGTGTCTGCACTCCAGCCTGGTTGACAGTGCAAGACTCCATCTCAAAAAAAAAAAAAAAGAAACAGCACCCACTGCACAGCCGATCCCCACTTCCCTTCTGGCATCCTCAGCATCCTTCAGAGGAGACCCAAAGATGCCTCTTTCTCTCCTCCGTTGGAGTCAGTAAATCTGGTTTCATCAGACCACAGATTCGCACCTGCTGGTCTCAATCCCTTCGGCTTAGTCTGTTCCCTCCCTGCTTCATTTCTCTCATCACATTGAATATGGTTATGATGAGATAGTCATATAGTTTTGAAACCAAGATCCTGGAATTTGGGATTGCAAATGGTAAAGACACTTGCCCTCTCATGTCTGTACTTTGTACTTTTTGGCCAGGGGAGTTGGCAATGACACTGCTGGTTTTGCTTGGGAAGAATGGGGCTGTGTCCTAGGGTGCTTCTTTTTTTTTTTTTTTTTTTTTTTTTTTTGAGACGGAGTCTGGCTCTGTCACCCAGGCTGGAGTACAGTGGCCGGATCTCAGCTCACTGCAAGCTCCGCCTCCCGGGTTCACGCCATTCTCCTGCCTCAGCCTCCCGAGTGGCTGGGACTACAGGCGCCCGCCACTTCGCCTGGCTAGTTTTTTTTTTTGTATTTTTTAGTAGAGACGGGGTTTCACCGTGTTAGCCAGGATGGTCTTGATCTCCTGACCTCGTGATCCGCCCGTCTCGGCCTCCCAAAGTGCTGGGATTACAGGCTTGAGCCACCAAGCCCGGCCACCCAGGGTGCTTCTTAGAAGCCCATGATCTCACACCCTCCCACCAGGATTCCTGTGCCTACTGACAATTTGCCTCAACATACAATATTTAGTCTTTGTTTTAAAATGACTCTAATTTTGTATAATAAAGCTCCAATGGCTACCAGCTGATGTTAACTTGTAAGATCTCTACAGAGTTAGCCAAATGGCCAGCAAGAATGTCAAAGTTCCTACCAGTTCCTGTCACTTCAGGAATGTTTATGCCTTTTTCTTTTCTTTTCTTTTTTGGAGACACAGTCTCATTCTGTCGCCCAGGCTAGAGTGTAGTGGCACAATCTCAGCTCACTGCAACTCTGCCTCCTGAGTTCAAGCAATTCTTCTGCCTCAGCCTCCTGAGTAGCTGGGATTACAGGCATGTGCCACCATGTCTGGCTAATTTTTGTATTTTTAGTAGCGATGGGGTTTCTTTATGTTGACCAGGTTGGTCTCGAACCCCTGGCCTCAAGCAATCTACTTACCTCAGCCTCCCAAAGTGCTGGGATTATGGGCATAAGCCACCACACCTGGCCAGGATTGTTTACACCTTCTTAAAGTAATAACAGACTTCCCTGTTACCTACAGTATGGAATTACAGATATATGTTATTGATACTACCAGCTTGAGGCTTGAGCTTAATTTTCCATGAATAAAGTATTACCGTTTTAACATGAATTATATGTTACTTACATGGCATTGCCTCTAAGAGCAAAAACATTTAGAATCCACTGGGCTTATATACAGTAAGGAGTAAATGTGTTTATGGAGTAGTAGAAAGAGCACGAGTTTAGAGTCAGGTGGACCTCAGCTTGTCTCTTCTGAACTCTATGACCTGAGCTATTATTTATCCTCTCTGAGTCCCAGTTTCCTCATTTATAAAATGGAAATGATAATACCTACTGTATTTAGTCCATTTTCACACTGCTATGAAGACATATCCAAGACTAGGTAATTCATAAAGAAAAGAGGTTTAATTGACTCACAGTTCCGCATGACTGTGGAAGCCTCAGGAAACTTACAATCCAAGGGTAAGTCAGCACGTCTCACGTGACAGCAAGCGAGAGACAGCCAGCAAGAGCAGGGAAAACTGCTTTATAAAACCATCAGATCTCGTGAGAACTCATTATCACAAGAACAGCATGAGAGAAACCGCCCCCATGATCCAATCACCTCCCACCAGGGACCTCCCTCGACACCTGGGGATTACAATTCGATATGAGTGGGAACACAGAGCCAAACTATATCACCTACCTTGTAGGGGTTTTGTAAGTTTAGTGACGATGAATGCAACATTCTAACTCACTTTATTCTAACACATAGTAGGTGCTCAGTGAGCAGTTGCTATTTTTATCAATGTCAGATTCTATCTAGTCTCCAACTACTTAATTCTTCATCCCTGCCAAGTCTGATGCCACCTTACACCCACTCCAGGCCCCACTCTCCACCAGATGGCTCAGCCCTGGGCCAGTGTTTAGGCCTGCTGACCTCATGTCCACTCATGCAGGTTGCTGGTTTTCCTGCCCACCTGCTTCTGCTTTTAGAACTGGAACTCTGCCCTGTATCCATGGGCCTGAGTGTTGGTGCTTGCACAGTACTGAGTCTCTCTCTTTGCAACCCTCTTGTCAAACTTCCCAACCCCTACAAAAAAGATCAAGGACAACAGTCCTGCTCATTAGGTCAGCCCATTACTGCTGTCCTGCCACCTGCTAACAAGCCTCTCTGGTTGCACTGCCTGGATTTTCAAGGATCTCCTGCTCTGGATTTCCAGGTCTTGTCCTCCACCAGTTGGAATATCCTAGTTACTTTGAGTTAGATCTTCCCTCACCTGGTTTGAATAGTGTGTTGTGTCTCTCTGACTGCACCTTTCTCCCAGTACTGCCTTCTGAATACCTGTATCAACCCAGTTTCAGGTCTAATTCCTGAATGCTATTTATTCCTCCTGCCTATTTATATTGGAAGTAGTATCAGGGTAATAAAACTACTCTCTGAAGTCTTTAATTGAGGGTCACATTGAGGTGTATAAAATGGTTAAACTTTGATCTGGGGAGCTTGTAAATGGTAATGGAGGCTGCAAATGACAGGGTTAAAGTGCTGTGGGTTGCAGGCGAGTCATGCTTTAAATTAATCTGGAATGTTCATATATTAAAGAGCTGGAGAGTTCAGCTGCTCTTAGCATTTAACAGTTCGCTAAAGACAAAGTTTCAATTTAGTTTGTAGATTAGTGTTGTAATATTGCCAATTCTCAAAAAAAAAAACACACACACACAGCTGCCAGCTTGTTGTTGACTATGTTTGGGAGCTAAAAAGTAATAAGAAGTAGGCATCGTTGGTACTGTTGTCAACATTGTGCTGGAGGTAAGCCCAACTCAGATCCAGTAAGTCACTCGGGTCAGCCATCCTTTCTTCCTGACAGGGTGTCTGGGGACATTTTCAGCACCATGTGTTGTTGTTTTCTAACTCTTCCACCTGCCTGGTGACAGTCATCCAAATTAGGAAGAAGACAATTAAAAAGAACATTTTATATGGTAAAATAATGCATGTTTACTCTGGAAACTTACAAAAATACATTAAAGTATAAAGAAGCAGTAAAATTACCGTCTATTCCAGCATCCAGAGGTAAGTATTGCTAACTTTTTTTTTTTTGAGACAGAGTTTCATCTCGCTCTATTGCCCAGGCTAGAGTGCAGTGGCATGATCACAGCTCACTGCGGCCTCGACCTCCAGGGCTTAAGCGATTCTTCTGCCTCAGCCTCCTGAGTAACTGAAACTACAGGCATGTACTAACATGCCTGGCAATTTTTTTTTTTTTTTTGGAAACAGAGTCTAGCATTGTCGCCAGGGCTGGAGTGCGATGGCGCAATCTCGGCTCACTGCAACCTCCGCCTCCCAGGTTCAAGCAATTCTCCTGCCTCAGCCTCCTGAGTAGCTAGGACTACAGGCCTGCCGCCATGCCTGGCTAATGTTTGTATTTTTAGTAGAGACAGGGTTCACGATGTTGGCCAGGCTGGTCTTGAACTCTTGACCTTGTGATCCACCCACCTCGGGCTTCCAAAGTGCTGGGATCAGGCATGAGCCACCGCGCCTGCCCTGCTTGGCAATTTTATTTTTTATCGTTTGTAGACATGAGGTCTCACTGTATTGCCCAGGATGGTCTCAAACTCCTGTGCTCAAGTGATTTTCCCACCTTAGCCCCAAAGTGCTGGGATTACCTGTGCAAGCCAGCACGCCCAACCACTGCTAACATTTTAATACTGATCATGCTTTTAGTTGAAAAATAACTTTGTTTGCATATAATAATAATATTTTTATTAGAAAACAAAAAGTAATAAAAATAATGATGACCACTTACTGGGCACTTTGTGTGCCAGCTACTGTACTAAGTGCTACAATATGTATGAACCTATTTAATTTTCCCAACAGCCCTGCCAGGTAAGCTGGTAAGGAAAAAGCAGATTCAAGCCAGGCAGCCTGTTTAGAGCATGTGCTCTTACCCAACACAGTCTTCTTTGTGCACAAAGAAGGAAACAGTAGGCC
>NC_045441.1:95885467-96050632 GCF_002776525.5 Piliocolobus tephrosceles
GTTGGGAGGCCGAGACGGGCGGATCACGAGGTCAGGAGATCGAGACCATCCTGGCTAACACGGTGAAACTCCGTCTCTACTAAAAACTACAAAAAACTAGCCGGGCAAGGTGGCGGCGCCTGTAGTCCGAGCTACCCAGGAGGCTGAGGCAGGAGAATGGCGTGAACCCGGGAGGCAGAGCTTGCAGTGAGCTGAGATCGGGCCACAGCACTCCAGCCTGGGTGACAGAGCGAGACTCCGTCTCAAAAAAAAAAAAAAAAAAAGAAGGAAACAGCGGTCACCTGGAATCCCATGACTTAGAGGGCCACTGTTAGCATGTTACATTTAAGACATTAATTTCAAAAACATCAGTACAAAAATTAGCCAGGTGTGGTGGTGCATGCCTGTAGTTCCAGCTACTCAGGAGGCTGAGGCAGGATAATCGCTTGAGCCCAGGAAGTGGAGGTTGCAGAGAGCTGAGATCGTGCCACTGCACTCCAGCCTGGGCGACAGAGCAAGATTCCGTCTCAAAAACAAAAACAAAAAAAGTATTAGTTATTTGCATATGGCACTGCTCCATAGTGTAACATTTTCTCTCACAAGCAGAGTGCTGGTACAATGACTAATCTTTTGTGCATTCCTTTATTCCTTAATGCATTCAACCTATTTTTATAGCAGGCCCTGCTATGGGTGACACTGAGCAACAGTGACTAAGCGAAAAAGTCTGAATGAAGAGGGAAATAATGAAAGAGCTAGGTGCGGTGACAGGCACCTACAGGTCCCAGCTATTCAGGCAGCTGAGGCAGGACGATTATTTGAGCCTGGGAGTTCAAGACCAGCCTGGGTAACATAGTGAGACCCTCCATCTCTAAAAAGAAAAAAAAAAAGGCCAGGCGCAGTGGCTCACGACTGTAATCCCAACACATTGGGAGGTTGAGGCAGGCCGATCATCTGAGGTCAGGAGTTCGAGACCAGCCTAACCAACATGGAGAAACCCTGTCGCTACTAAAAATACAAAATTAGCCGGTCATGGCGGCTCATGCCTCATGTACTTGGGAGGCTGAGGCAGAAGAATCACTTGAAGCTGGGAGGCAGAGGTTGCGGTGAGCCAAGATCGCGCCATTGCACTCCAGCCTGGGCAACGAGAGCAAAACTCCATAAAAAAAAAAAAAAGGGAAGGAAGGAAGGAAAGAAGGAAGGAAGGAAGGAAGGAAGGAAGGAAGGAAGGAAGGAAAGAGGGAAGGAAGGAAACAGCAGTGACTAGAAAATAAGCTGTAGTGGAAGACAGTTCTGAGACAAACTTTCTAACACTACAGTTTAAAATCAGCATCTTCTGGACTAGATTATGCTTCTACAGACTATTGCAGTCATTATCTCACTAGTCTACCAGCACTCACTCTGGCATCTTTCCATCCATCATCTATGTACAACAGCCAGAGTTCCCGTGTACAACACAATTTGGGTCTGTCACCTCTTAAGATGATGACTAAGCTCCTTATCTGGCCCACCAAACCCTGTCGGCCCCATTTCCAGTTGCACCCACTGGCTTCCATGACTTCATCCTCCTCCTCCCTCCTGACAGCCTCTGCTGCACCCTCTGCCTACATTGCTGCCTACAATAATTCTCCTTTCTTGGCTCAGAGGACATTTTCTCAGAGGAGACTTTCCTGACCTCCCTGAATAGGCCAAATTCCTATCTGCCTCCCCGACTAGAGTATGAGCTCGTGACAACAGGCTCCATGTCAACTTTCTGGACACCTAAGGTCTGGCATGGCTCCTGGCACAAGGCAGGCACCCAAAAGGTAAGTGAGTAAATGGATGACTAAATCAGTCTTTTTTTTTTTTTATTTTTTAAATTTTTCTGTGAGACAAGAGTCTCACTCTGTCACCCAGGCTGGACTGTAGTGGTACGATCTCAGCTCACTGAAACCTCCGCCTCCCAGGTTCAAGTGATTCTCCTGCCTCAGCCTCCCAAGTAGGTGGGACTACAGGTGCCCATCACCATGCCTGGCTAATTTTTATATTTTTTTTTAGTGGAGACAGGGTTTCACCATGTTGGCCAGGCTGATCTCAAACTCCTAACCTCAAGTGATCCACCTGCCTTGGCCTCCCAAAGTGCTGGTTTTACAGGCATGAGCCACCAGGCCTGGCCAACTAAACCAGTCTTTACTAGGAAGTGCACTAGCTGCTATTTTAAAAAATAAGTCATCCATTTGAATTACTATGTGATCATAAGAATAAGAATAACATTAAGAGAAAACACAGTCTCTGAGACAGAGTGAGCACTGGGCTGACTTCACTGTACAACAGAGAATAGTATGTTGATCTAACAGAGAAGGGTTCAACTCTGGGATGGAGCCTCAGGGAATAGAGATGATACAGGCTCTTAGAGCCAAATCCACAAATGGTCCATAGTGTAATAGGTTTCCTGATTGGTTGAATCCAGATCATACAGTTGAATCACAGTCTGCAGACAGCGACCATTTTACCATCAAGGTGTATTTCTGCTGGTTCTAGCAAGTATTTGGAGAAAAATTGTCTCTATTCTTTCTTATGTGGGGGTGGGAGATCCTTACTGCTTGTTATCTTGAAATTTTTCTTACCCTCCAAAGCTCAGAGTTCTGCAGATTCTCACTTTGAGAGTTCATCCATAAAGACAATGCTTTCTTATTTTTACTTGGCTGGGGTGTTGGTTTGCATTCATCTGTAAAATGGGGCCAATAATATCTGCCTCAAAGAATTCTTAAGAGGATTATTCAGCTAATTCAATGAAGGAGGATAGAAGTGTATAGTCTACCTAATAAAGACCGCTTAAATGTTACTGAAAGTGATGCTGGGTGCAGTGGCTCATGCCTATAATCCCAGCACTTTGGGAGGCCGAGGCAGGTGGATCACCTGAGGTCAGGAGTTCAAGACCAGGCTGGCCAACATCGTGAAACCCTGTCTCTACTAAAAATACAAAAAATTAGCCAGGTATGGTGGTGCATGCCTGTAATGCCGTCTACTTGGGAGGCTGAAGCAGGAGAATTGCTTGAACCCGGGAGGCGGAGGTTGCAGTGAGCCAAGATCATGCCATTGCACCCCAGTCTGGGCAACAAGAGCGAAACCCTGTCTCAAAAAAAAAAAAAAAAAAAAATTACTGAAAATGGTGTTAGTTATTCAAATGGTAATATTCTTTTTTTAAGGACCAGAATGCCAGGCCCCACTAAGTGGTGCTATGTACAGACTTCACCTACTTCTATATTGATTCTTTAAGATGGAACAAGAATGATATCTTGTGGATAGCCTTCCTGAACACATTTTTCCTCATTGTGTTAAATGAACTCATGCCTTCAGTATCACCAGATTCAAGGCCAAATTTGTGGGAATGAAATTCCTTAGGCAGTCATCTTGTGAAATAATGTCTTAGGATAGTGGAGTCAATAAAACACAGAATTTGGTCAGAGCCCTAGGTTCTTTTCAGCATCTCACCTTGATTTCTTTCTTTTTTTCTTTTCTTAAAAGACAGAGTCTCCCTCTGTCACCCAGGCTGCAGTGCAATGGTACCATCTCAGCTCATTTCAACCTCTACCTCCCAGACTCAGGTGATCCTCCCACCTCAGCCTCCTGGGTAGCTGGGATTATAGATGCACACCACCATGCACAGCTAATTTTTGTATTTTTAGTAGAGATGGGTTTCCCCATGTTGCCCAGGTTGATCTCAAACTCCTGGGCCCAAGTGATTCGCCTGCCTTGGCTTCCCAAAGTGCTGAGATTACAGGCATGAGCCACCATGCTGGGACACACCTTGATTTCTTACAAGCTATGTGATCTTAGGAGGTTTATTAACTTCTCAGAGCCTCGATTTCCTCATCTGTAAGAGAGTAGTGATAACATTAGCTTTATCATCAGACTAATTATAAGGACTAGGATAAAAAGGTTTCATCAAAACTGCAAACTCCTGTATAAACTGAGTAATGATGCTATGGACTGAATGTTTGTGTCATTCACATGCTGTAGTCCTAATTCCCAATGTGATGGTGTTTGAAGAAGGGGCCTTTGAGAGATAATTAGGTTTAGATGAGGTTGTGAGGGTAGAGCCCTCATCACAGGATTAGCACTGTTTTAAGAAGACACAGGAGAAAGCTAGCTTCCATCCTCATTGTGTGGATACAACACAAAGAGCTGTCTACAAACCAGTAAGTGGGCCCTCACCAGACACTGGATCTGCCAACACCTTGATCTTGGATTTCCCAGCCTCCAGAATGGTGGGAAATAAATGTTGTTTAAGATAGTGGCACCCAACTTTTTTGGTACCAAGGACCAGTTTTGTGGAAGACAGTTTTTTCCATGGAATATGGGGGGGAAGGGGGGATGGTTTGGAATGAAACTTTCACCTTGCATCATCAGGCATTGGTTAGATTCCCATAAGAGACACTCAACCTAGATCCCTTGTACAGTTCACAATAGGGTTCATGCTCCTATGAGAATCGAATGCTGCTGCTGATGTCTCAGGAGGCGAAGCTCAGGCAGTAATGCTCACCTGCCTGCCACTCACCTCCTGCCGTGTGACCCAGCCTCTAACAGGCCGTGGACCAGGGTTTAAGTCATCCAATATATGGTAATTTTGGTATAGCAGCCAAAACTAAGATAAATTATTGTTGTATATACAATAATAACATCAGTTTGATATACAATAATGATAATAAATTGGGCCTAGCTTTCCATAGAAACACAGTCATATTATCCTACCTCTTTGCAGTAAGTTGATCATATGCACTTTGATGGAGCTCGACATGGTAAGGTGTTATGGGAATCAAAACACAAATGTAAAAAATGAGCAAATGACCATTATGAGGTTTAAAACCATAACATGGCTGAGCATGGTGGCTCATGCCTATAATCCCAGAACTTTGGGAGGCCGAGGCTGGAGGGTGACTTGTGCTCAGGAGTTCAAGATCAGCCTGGGCAACATAGCAAGACCTTGCCTCTACTAAAAATAAAAAAATTAGTTGCACGTGGTGGCACGTGCCTGTAGTCCCAGCTACTTGGGAGCCTGAGGTAAGAGGATTGCTTGAGCCAGAGAGGCCAAAGCAGCAATGAGCCATGATTGTGCCATTGTACTCCACTCTGTCTAATCGGGGCAAAAGACCAAGACCCTATCTCAAAATAATAATAATAATAATAATAATAAAACCATAACAATTGGCATATTTTTCATATTGTCATCTCTCTAATCAACCAGAAAAGAGTACATTAATCAAATGCGTGAATGCAGCATCCCTACTTAGTTAAAACTAAAGGCATTCTGTTACTGCTATGTCAATGCCATTCTAAATGAAATATTTTTAGACTGGACAAGGTGAGTCACACCTGTAGTCCCAGCACTTTGGCAGGCCAAGGTAGGTGGATCACCTGAGCTCAGGAGTTCGAGATCAGCCTGGCCAAGATGGCAAAACCCCGTCTCTACTAAAAATACAAAAATTAGCTGGGCATGGTGACAGGCGCCTATAATCTCAGCTACTCGGGAGGCTGAGGTTGGGAGGCCTGCCTCGACCTCCCAAAGTGCTGGGAGGCAGAGGTTGCAATGAGCCAAGATTGCGCCACTGCACTCCAGTCTGGGTGACAGAGCGAGACTCCATCTCAAAAAAAAGAAAAAAAGAAATATTTTAAAAGAGAAATACAGATACATACATAAGATTTTATGTGAGGTAAGCCCAAGTAAATTATCTAAAAACAAGTAAAATAAGCATGTTATTAAATTTAATACTTTATGAATACTGGTTTTAAAGAAAGATTTCTAGGTAGAGTTGTAGATGAGAAAGGATTTACTTTCCCTGTGTGTATATGTATGTGTGTGCATATACACATATGTACATGTATATGGCATATATTTCCCAAAGGAATTTCTGTTTATTTGCTGCTAATTAAAGAAACATTTTGCTTTGTCATTCCCCTCATCTCTTTATATTTAATGTGGAGAAAGAATTTCATGAATCATTCAAACTCTCTTTTTATGCCTGAGAAAGGTTCTGCTTATGTTAGAAGCTGAATGATTTGAGACAAAGTGACAGGCCTACTTTTTGTATGTCTTTTAATATTCTTAGTGGTTAATGTCTAGAAGCAAAAACTGTGTGCACAGACATTGCAGCCTGATCCTCCCTGAAGGAAAATCCTAATCACCAACTTCAAAAGCAGCTTTACTAATGACGGGAACAACTTGCAATCTGCAGCCATTATGTTTTAATTTAAACCAGATTTCCTTACAACTCACAAGTACAAAGAATCAATCTCAATGCCCCAAAGATTCTTCAGGCTGTTACTCAGTGATTAATCATGGGGAGGGAAAAAACACTATTTTCAACTTAATCGGTTGGAGGTCAACCAATAGACATTAAAAAAAAAAAAATTTACAGCCCACTAATGAACAGCTATGCAAGAAATGCACACATTGAAAACACTATATACTCTATAAGGAATGTATAATGCAGAACACTGCTTAATTCCCACAAAACCTTTCTGGTCTTACTTGTTTGTTCTATCTTTTCAGTTTCTATCTGCTGCCTCGATGAGGTAAAGAACCTCTAGGCAGAAGCTATTGAAATACTTTCTAAACCTTGTGCCACATTTTTCAGGCTGAATCATAAATACTGGTGCTGGCAAAGTGGTTACCATGGAACAAGGGGGATTTTTAGGTTGTCTTTCCAACACCTTTTATTAGTATTGTTATAAAGCTTTGGGGAATCGTTATAGTTTGTCTATGTCACTAGCTTTTATTATATTTCAAAATGCAATTGAGAAACTCTCTCCTTACCAATAGTTAAATAGAATTTCTGGTTCAGAGGCTATTGTTATATATATATATATATTTTTTTTTTTTTTTTTTTTTAATTTTTTGAGACAGAGTCTTGCACTGTCACCTGGGCTGGTATGTAGTGGTACAATCTCGGCTCACTGAAACCTCTGCCTCCCAGGTTCAAGTGATTCTCCTGCCTCAGCCTCCTTAGTAGCTAGGATTACAGGCACCTGCCACCACACTCGGCTAAGTTTTTTTTTTTTTTTTTTTTTTTTTGTATTTTTTGGTAGAGATGGGGTTTCACTATGTTGGCCAGGCTGGTCTCGAACTCCTGAACTCGTGATCTGCCTGCCTTGGCCTCCCAAAGTGGTGAGATTACAGGCGTGAGCCACTGCACCACATTCCTATATCTATGAGGGTCCTGGCAGAAAACAGAATCGCATACGAAGAGTTTAACTGGAGCTGACGAGATCATTTACAGGGATGTGGGCATGGTAAGGCATATTCACAAGGGGTTAAGGAAACACCCAGGATTAACAGGGTGGCTGTCACTATCCTGGCCCTGAAGGCAAGGGCAGGAAACAGTGTTGTGAGCACTGTGAGAGCTGGAGCTGAGGGAACTGTCGTCCTATGCAGAGGAAGACATAGCCCCTGAGGCAGGGAAGAAACAGGAAGAAGTACCTCAGTCTCTGGCTTCTGCCCTCCGTCCTCTGTGAGTGCCTCCCACTGGATAAACCCCAAGGGAAGCTGGAAACAGGGAACCAAGACTATACTGTCAGTAAGGCTCAGCTCATCTGGAGCACAGATCAGGTTACAGAGGGACAGGGAATGAGTTAGGGGAGCAGGAAGGCAAACAGAATAATCAGAACAAACCTTTAAAGGGCCACGTGTCTAGTGATTCTCAGACCTGTTCGGGTGGCAAAGCACGTGAAGATCAGCTGATTCCTACACAACACCTTCAGTCTACCCAACTTTAACTGCCTGCTTACTACATGCTAGGCCCTCCTAGAGGCAGGTGAATTGGGAGGTGCATAAAGCATCATTTCTTGTCTCAGGGGAACCAATAGCCTAAGCCAAGAGATAGTCTGGTAAGAAGAGTATTTCAATATAATGTGGCATGTACAAACTGATGCATGTGTGCGGCCATCTATTGTAGCGTTGCCTTTGATAGCAAGAAATTAGAAATAAACTAATTGCCCGTCATTTGGGGATTGGTTAAACAAAGAATGGGGCAACAATTCAGTGGAATCCTATATAATTGTATATTTAAAATGAAGAAGATCTTTATGATTGTCCCATGTTATGGAATTCTCTCTGAGGCATATTGTTTTAAAAAACAAGAGCTGCATGTTTTTTAATGGTATGATACCATTCGTGTAAAAGGAAGGAAGGAAAAAAGGAAAGGAAGGAAGGAAGGAAAGAAGGAAAGAAGGAAGGAAGGAAGGAAGGAAAGTCTAAGAATTTTAGCATGTGCATATGAATTTGTGAGATATTCTGGTCAATCTCTGGAAGGATTCTTACGTAAGTGGTAATGTTGGTTGCCTCTGTGTAAGGGAAAAAGCTGGCCAGGGGACAGGGTAAAAAGAAAGTACACTATCATTTACTCTCTTGAGCCTTTTTAATTTTGAACCACATGAATGTATTATGAATTACAAATAAATGAATGAAAATTTAAAAATCAAAACAATATGGTAATGGCACAGGGCATACTGGAGCCCACAGGAGGGATCTGTAGCTTGGCGTTGGGGTCAGCCTAGGCCTTCTGGTGAATGTGCTGCCGAAACTGAATCTCAAAGGAAGAGCAGAGCTTGGCAAGAAAGGAAGAGCCCTGAGCTAGCAGAGATGGTTTGAGCAAAGACAAAGAGGCTGAAGCTGTGGAGGGGTGTACCTTGGAGTATAAGAGGCTGTGCACAACTAGAGCCCCCCCAAAAAAACCAAATGGAGAGTGACCAGAGATGGGGCAGGAAGCTGGCAAGGCCAGGTTATGGGAACCTGATGGACCCTGATAGAGAATTTGAGTTTTGACTGGACGCAGTGGCTCATGTCTGTAATCCCAGCTGCTTGGAAACCTAAGGCAGGTGAATTGCTTGAACTTGGGAGGTGGAGGTTGCAATGAGCTGAGATCGTGCCACTACACTCCAGCCTGAGCAACAGAGCAAGACTCTGTCTCAAAAAAAAAAAAAAAAGAGTTTTAGTTTTATCCTGAAGAGAATGAAAAGTTACTGTAAAGTCTTGGGATCAGGATGGGTTTAAGGATGTGAGACTGGAGACACCAATACATTTAATTGCATCAGATGAACCGGGAACAATTGGTCCAGCAGGAAATCCAATTGATACAAATTGACAACAAACAAAAGATGGTTTCCTAATAACATTTGGTAATATTTTAAAATATTAAGCTACCAATACTTGCTTACTCTGGGTTCATGCATTTTGACATGGTTCAGAATAGAGTTCCTGGAGAAACATTTTATCCATTAGCTTAATATCTGGATTGGGAAACAGGCCTCGGGGCAGGGCACATTGTTAACACAACATTACTTTTCCGAGGGGCACAAGATGAGATCCACAGATCTCGTCCAACCCACACCCCCGGCCACCAGACCAGACTCTGACTCAGAAGTGGTTGGAGTAGGGAACGTCTCATCCTTGAACAAACGCCCTATCCTCCAGGGCTTATAGCTTTTGCTCCTCCGACTGAAAGAGAGTGGATAGTGAAGCATCGTTGGATTTAGAGATACAACTTTAGTTTCTCGTCTTAGATTTCTTCCTTACTAATTATATAAACTTGGGCAAGCACTTAGACCTCTGATTTCCATATCTACAAAATGGAGATGTTGATACTTGTTTTTTCTATCTCATGAATACATAGATATATAAAGAAACCTAGATAATATATGTGAATGTGCTTTAAGAACAATAAAGCATAAAATAAACTTGACATTTTAAAAGTAAATGAATAACTAATAATGACTCTTTCCTAGACACAAAACAGACTGTCGAGGCTGGGCGTGGTGGCTCGTGCCTATAATCCCAGCACTTTGGGAGGCCAAGGCAGGAGGATCGCATGAGCCCAGGATTTCCAGACCAGCCTGGGCAGCATCATGAGACCTAGTCTCTACAAAACAAACAAACAAACAAATAAGACAGATCATTAAACTTATAAGCCCTGACTTATTAAGTCATCAATTAACAACCAAAACCAGAAAAACACAAAAACAAAACAAAATATCACCTCCAATGAACTTCCTGTATTCGTGGCGAGATCTGTGTTCAACACATTATATAGATGTTCAGTAGAATACCATAGACTAACAATGTTTCATATAGACCAACAGAACTTTAAGGTTTATGTCTAGTTATGACATTTATTCAAGCACAGGAGCTTAGGTATTAAAACTTACTTATAAATATTTAGCCCATATTTAGTATAAATATTTATTCAAGTAAGAGTAGTAGTAGTAACTTAAGGGAGTAAAATATAATGGGAGAAAAGAAATGGGTTTTAGAGTCAGAAAGTCCTCGATTAGGTTCACAGCTCAAACTTTTACTTATTTTATGCGTTGGGCGAGTGGCCTTATGCCCCTGAACTTTGGTTTTCTCATCACTATAAGGTGAATAGACAAATACCACCACTGGGCCATAACTGTGTTCTCCTCCCTTCTGTATCTACTTAGGAAGAAAGAGTAAGCTCATGAAACCTTGTTTTCTAAGTGCCTTCACTTAGAAATGCATAAAGAAATATAGTGTACTTACTATATTATTATCCTGTGACTATATATTGTGTTATAATGCAGCATTGAACTCAAATGACTTGTAGTGAAAGAGGCTTTTCCTGCCCCCTCTGTCTAACAGAGTGTCTGCATCCTTTATTCTTCTTTACTTTTCTTCATAGCACTCATCATTATCTGTTATGTTTGCTTCTTTGTCAGTGACTGCCCCTCCCTAGTAAATGCTGAGTTTCATGACAGTAGGGGTCCTGTCTGCTGTTCAGTGTTATAGCAATAGCAAGTAAAACAGTGCCTGTACCTAGTAGGGGTTATATAGATCTCATTATGAATGAACAAAGAGGCAAAAGGGCTCATACTATTGTAAAATCTTTATAGAATACAGATGTATGAATTTATTAGAATCACAGAAATCATGATTGTTAGTGCAGAGTGTATTTCTTGCTTTCTGGGAGAAGAGACTCCAAGCTTGGTCCCAGTGAATAGGAGCCACAGGGACCAAGGGAGTACTATTAGAAGGCTAAACCTTGGCCGGGCTTTTTTGTTTATTTATTTATTTCAAGACAGAGTCTCGCTCTGTTGCCTAGGCTGGAGTGCGGTGGCATGATCTTGGCTAACTGCAACCTCCATCTCCTGGGTTCAAGCAATTCTCCTGCCTCAGCCTCCCGAGTAGTTGGGACTATAGGTGCATGCCACCACGCCTGGCTAATTTTTTGTATTTTTAGTAGAGATGGGGTTTCACCATGTTGGCCAGGCTGGTCTTGAATTCCTGACCTCAAGTGATTTGCCCACCTTGGCCTCCCAAAGTGCTGAGATTACAGGCATGAGCCACCGTGCCCCAGCTGGCCAGGGCTTTGAGACCTATCTAAGCTCCATGCAAGCCATACTCATCTTGAAGAAAGACACCAAACTCACACATTCATTCACCCGTTCAATGACTTCTGAGCTCCCCGCTGATACTGGGCACACAAGGGAAGATGAAATAGGTGTGGTCTCCACCTTCACAGAACTCACAGTTCATCAACCTCATGGCTAATAGGCAAGCAGTAAAAATGAATAAATCCACAAACAGATATAACATTTATAAAATTGCTATTTTGGAAAAGTACAATAAAGGAAAAGAGGGCGTATGAGGGCGTATATGAGACAATAATGAGGAATATCTTTTTTTTTTTTTTGAGACAGAGTCTCATTCTGTCACCCAGGCTGGAGTGCAGTGGCACAGTCTTGGCTCACTGCAACCTCTGCATCCCAGATTCAAGCGATTCTCCTGCCTCATCCTCCTGAGTAGCAGGGACTACAGACGCCTGCCACCACACCCAGCTAATTTTTTTTTTTTTTTTTTTTTTTTTTTTGTATTTTTAGTAGAGACAGGATTTCACCGTGTTAACCAGGATGGTCTCAATCTCCTGACCTTGTGATCCGCGTGCCTCGGCCTTTCAAAGGGCTGGGATTACAGGCGTGAGCCACCACGCCAGGCCGAAGAATGTCATTTCTATTGGGGATGTCGTAAGGTAGGTTTTCTAGAAGCAAAATCTGAGATGGGCATTTTCATGCAGTGATTTATGAAGGGCATGCTCTCCGGAGAAACTTGGAAGGGAGTGAGGGCAGCAGGATGGGGCAGGAGAAGAATGTGAGCAATGTTGTGGTTTCAAGAGAACTCTAGATTCAGCCTGACCCCACAGGGAGTTCTGGAGCAGGAATTGCAGGGCGGGCCAAGTCTATCCACTCAGACACAAGGGGGCTGAATGGTTTTACCCCACATCTGTCGATAATTGGCTCAGAAGAGCCACTTGAGAAGAAACTTCCAGGAATCTTTCAGCAAGGCAGTTCCCATCAATCAAAGTCTCTGCTCTGAAGAAAGGTGCAAGTGTGCAAGTGTCAGTGGCTCACAGCAGCCACACCTGCCCTGGTTGAGGGGCACTAACTGGGTACACATAGTGTAGATGGGCCATTAGGAGTATCTGCTACAGAGTATGTGCAGAGGCTTCTCTGTAGAACTTATTTTGAGCTAAGATTTGAAGGATGAGTAGGGGGTAGGCAAAGAGGAGTATTCCAGGCTCAGAGAACAACATGTGCAAAGGTGAAGAAAAACAAACAAAAAAATCAGCAGGGCTAAAAAATTGTGAGGTATAGGAAAAGCAGGTCAATATTATTTTGAGGCCGGGTGCGGTGGCTCATGCCTGTAATCCCAGCACTTTGGGAGGCTGAGGCGGGTGGATCACGAGGTCAGGAGATGTCTTAGATGGGAAAAACTTATATTTTTGGCAGGAAATGGTTCTATTTATACTCCTTTGATATGCACAATATATACTTAGAACTTGATATTAAGTGTTTTTTTTTTTTTCTTTTCTGTCTATCCCTGTGTAGTTGGTAGGGCATATTGAAAGAGACTGATAATAAAAGCAAGGTAACAGAACAGCCACTCTGCAACAGCCTGCCACATTTCCAGACTTTTTTTTTTTTGAGATGGAGTCTCGCACTGTTGCCCAGGCTGGAGTGCTGTAGTGTGATCCCAGCTCACTGCAACTTCTGTCTCCTGGGTTCAAGTGATTCTCATGCCTCAGCCTCCTGAGTGGCTGGGATTACGGGTGCGTGCCACCACATCCGGCTAATTTCTTTGTATTTTTAGTAGAGATGGGGTTTCACCATATTGCCCAGGCTGGTCTTGAACTGCTGGCCTTAAGTGATCCGCCCCCCCAGGTTCCCAAAGTGCTGGGATTGCAGGCATGAGGCACTGCGCCAGCCACTTTTGGAGATTAAATGGGGTATTTGTCTATATTGCTGCATTATAAATTAACACAGGCCTAGTGGCTTACAGCAATACTTTTATTATTGCACAGTTTTCATGGGTCAAAAGTCCGAGAATGGGTCCTTTGCTCAGGGTCTCACAAAGCTGCAATCAATGCATCAGCCAGGGCTGGGGTCTTATCTAAGGTTTGGGGTCCTCTTCAAAGCTCACAAAGCTGTTGGAAGAATTCATTTCCTGGCAGCTGTAGAACTCTTGGTGGCTTGCTTCTTTAAGGCCAGCAAGAGAATCTCTTACCTCTAGCTCCTCTAACAAAGGTTCACCTGATTAGGTAAGTCCACCCAGGATAACCTGCTAGTTGATTAAATTAAAGTCAATTGATTAGGAGCTTTGCTGACATCTGGAAAATCCCTTCACCTTTGCCGTATAGTGTAACCTAATCATAGGAATAAGATTCCATAGGGAGGGGATTATAAAGGGGCTTGGATTATTGGGGGGACATCTTAGAATTCTGCCTATCACAAACTAAAACTAAAAAGAGATCAATAATAGAAGAGTTTCATGCCACCCTATAGATTTGGTGGAAATTAAAAAAAAAAATACTTTTACCATTAAATTTCTACCGCAAGATAAGAGCTCTCCACCCAAAACTGGTGAAATCAGTCAGGAGTGAAAGGGGGAGGATGCATAAAGGTGATCCAGGCAGATAGATAATAGAACTTAGTAGACTAGGTTTTCTCCCTGGAAGTCAATACTAAAACAATGCTCTAGGTTGCTTAATTGGAAAATCACCATCCCTGCATTTTCTGAATCTCCTATTATTTTTTCAGATACCAGACAACTGAGCAGATGTTGGAAATAAGTTCAGTTTGCTTCTGTTAAGAATCTTATACTCATCTCAATAATAGCATTTTGGGACCCAAGCGATTTGGTATTCTTAAAAATTTGTGTTGAGATCTTTATTAAAGCTTTCCCTCATGCAATTAGAATCTGGACTCTGTTCCCTTTCCCCCACTTCCACCTTACCAAGCCTCTTGCTAAAGGTACCCCTGGAGACATCTAGAGCAAGACATTTGTCTAGAAGGTCCCGCTGGTCTCCACAACAGATACACAGAATCTCCAAGAAGGTTTGTGGAGTGAATGGCAGTCGGGGCAGAAACTCTCAGTACACATCAATCCAGTGTCAATCCAGGAGCACGAAAGAGATGAATTCTGGAGAACAAAATGGGGAAGCAATTCATGATTCAACCATGCCAGAAAGACCAGTGAGCACAGAAAGAGCCTCACAATTTGGAATCATCATAGACCATGGAGAAATGAAGTTGCCGAAGATAAAAAATCAGGTTTCACTGGTATCATACAGGCTGGGCTTAGTTTCCTATAAAGAGATATAGTGGCTTGCATGGGGATAAGTAGGAGTTTTAAAGAATTCCTTGATTGTATAATAGTTGGTTCCTAATAGGCACAAAGCAGAAGCTTGAAGGATGTGAAGTTATTTGCATAAAGTGCTCATATTTTCTTCTGCTTCTGTCCTCAGGGACAAATTGGCTAGCCAATAACGCATATACACACGCGGGGAGGGGCATATACACTTACTCAAACTCAGAAACATTCAGAACATTAAAAAGTGCACAAGAAGGTCAGGTGCAATGTCTCACACCTGTAATTCCAGCACTTTGGGAGGCTGAGGCGTGTGGATCGGTTGAGTCCAGAAGTTTGAGACCAGCCTGCACAACATGGCAAAACCCTGTTTCTACAAACAATACAAAAGATCAACCAGATGTGGTGGTGCACACCTGCAATCCCAGCACTGAGGTAGGAGGATCGCTTGAACCTGGGAGGCAGAGGTTGCAGTGAGCTGTGATCATGCCACTGCACTCCAGCTTGGGTAACAGAGTAAGACCCCATCTCAAAAAGAAAAAGAAAAAGAAAAAGAAAAAAACAGTGCACAAGAAGGATTTTGACAAAAGGCGTATGGGGGCCATAGGCCACATTCCCAGGGATTAACTGTAGTCTCAGTTCCCATGGTGATAATACATTCAACTCAGGGACTGCTTCCTACTCAGTGTAACCTCCATTAAGAGGCAGGAGAGAAAAAGGAATAAAGCTGAAGCACTTCAATGACACCAGACTGTGCACAAAGGCTGCCAGCACCACAGCGAGACTCAGGGAGCCACTCAAACTGTCACATTACACATCTCATAGCACACTAATCGCTCCCTCATCACCAGCAACCATTGTGGAAAAGGCTGAATCAGAAATGCTTTATGAAACATGCAAAGAGTTTTTTGCTCCAATTCATCTGAAGTTCCCTTTATTATGTTATTAGTTATGGCCAGATGAACAATTCTGAGATTCTTTCCTATTTCAATTTGTGTAAGAGCCCTTGTGATGTGTGTGTGTGTGTGTGTGTGTGTGTGTACTTGAATGCATGACTATAATACATAATGGTCAACAGATAGAAAGCAGTATTCTCCCACTGTCCCCTTCCCATAAAAAGAAAAAGGTTTTGGAAATGTAACCTCGTTTTTTTCTTTTAATTAAATTTTTTATTTTGAGATAATTGTAGGTCCACCTGCAGTTGTAAGAAATAATCCAGAGAGATCTCATATGCTTTTCATCCAGTTTGCCCCAGTGATAACATATTGCATGAATAGAAACAATATTACAACCAGGAAACTGATGTTGATACAATACCCTGAACTTATTCATATTTTACCAGTTTTATGTGCGTTCATTTGTGTGTATTTAATGCTATGCAATTTTATCATGTGTACATTCGTGTAACCAGAAGCACAGTTGGGATAGAGAATGGTCCCATTGCTTCAAGAACCTCTTATGCCACCCTTTCATAGCCATACTCATCTCCCTCTTGTCCCTGCCCTTCTCCCCTCCCCAATCCAACCCTTGGGGATCACTAGTCTATTCTCCATCTCTATAATTCTGTCATTTCAGGAATGTTATATAAATGGAATCATATAGTATATAACCTTTTGGTATTGTCATAATTCTCTTAAGGCCTATTCAAGTTGTTGCATTTATCAGTAGTTCATTCCTTTTGAGAGCTGAGTAGCATTCCATGGTAAAAATGTACCACAGTTTGTTTAACCATTCACCTGTTGAAGGATATTTGCATTATTTCCAATTTTCGGCTATCACAAGTAAAGCTGTTATGAATATACATGTAGATGTTTTTGTGTGAACTTCAGTTTTCATCTTTCTGGGATAAATGGCCAGGAGTTCAATTACTGGGTTGTATAATAAGTGGCTGTACTACTCTGGAATTTTATATTCCCACTAGTAATGTATGAGTGATCTTGTTTTTCTACATCCTTGCCAGCATGTGGTGTTATTGCTGTTTTTCACTTGAGCCATTCTGCTATGTGTGTAGTGATATCTCATCATTTTAATTTGCATTTTGTAATGATTGATGATATTGGACATCTTTTCATGTGCTTATCTGCCATCTGTATTTCTTCTTCAGTGAAATGTCTGTTCATGTCTTTTGCCCATTTTTTTTTTCACTGTTTTTGAGAGGTTTTTTTTGGCATAATTTAGACACAGGTCCTTTGCTGAATATGTGGTTTGCAAATATTTTCTCCCAGTCTGTAGTTTGTCTTTTCATCCTCTTAACAGCATCTTTTTTAGAGCAAAAGCTTTTAATCTTGTTTTTTTTGAGATGGAGTCTTGCTCTGTTATTAGGTTGGAGTAAGTGGCACGATCTTGGCTCACTGCAACCTCTACCTCCCAGGTTCAAGCGATTCTTTTGCCTCAGCCTCTCGAGTAGCTAGGACTACAGGCATGTGCCACCATGCCCAGCTAATTTTTGTATTTTTAGTAGAGACGGGGTTTCACCATGCTGGCCAGGATGGTCTCAATCTCTTGACCTCAGGTGATCTGTCCACCTTGGCCTCCCAAAGTGCTGGGATTACAGGTGTGAGCCACTGCACCAGGCCTTAATCTTGTTTTAAGGATTATATTTTTGATATCAGGTCTAAAAACTCCTTGTCTATCCCGATATCACAAATATTTCATCCTATGTGTTTTTTCTAAAAGTTTTATAGTTTTATGTCACATATTTGCATCCATGATTCATTTTGAGTTAATTTTTGTATAAAGTGTGAGGTTCAGGTTCACTGGGGAGCGGGGAGCAGTGGATATGAACATCTAATTGTTCTAGCAGCATTTGTTGAAAGGCTATTCTTTCAAAGCAATCTATTGAATTGCTTCTGCACCTTTGCCAAAAATTAGTAGGGCATGTTTGTGTAGGCCTCCTTCTGTCTTGAGATAATCACAAAAAAATTAGAGGAAAATGACAAAGCCTTAAGAAGTTAGAGAGATGCTAATAAATATGAAAGACAGATAAAGTCATTCAGCATAAGAAGAGCTGTAGTCCTTGAAAAGATAATATACTGAATGGAATGCCAGAAGATATATTCAAAGAGACTTTCTCTAAAATGAAGGAAGAAGTGAACATGCAGAATGAAAACATATTATGTTTTTGAAAATTGTAATAAAAATCACGACACAAAAATTACTCAACATTAAGATTTAGCCTAGTTAAGTTATTGAACTTCAAGAATAAAACAATTTTTTAGGTTTTTTAGGCAGATGAAACAGGTCACATTTAAGGGTGGTAAAAAAAAGAAAAAATCTGGCTAGCCTCAGACTTCTCCAAAACATTTAATTCAAGAACATAATGGAGTAATGTTTATAAAATTCTGAGAAAATGAAACTGTGACCCAGCAATATTAAGTCCAGACAAAAATGTCATTCAAGTATAAAGATAAAAGCAGACATCCTCAAACATGAAAGAATTAAAGGAATATGACATCCATGATGAAAATTTCCAAACAACAAAATAGCAACGGCTCTTTGCCAATAAAATCCAGTCAGTTAAGAAATTATTTAAAATAGGCCAGGCACAGTGGCTCACGCCTGTAATCCCAGCACTTTGGGAGGCTGAGGCGGGCGGATCACTTGAGGTCAGGAGTTCAAGACCAGCCTGGTCAACTTGGTGAAACCCCATCTCTACTAAAAATACAAAAATTAGCTGGGTGTGGTCGTGGGTGCCTGTAATGCCAGCTACTCAGGAGGCTGAAGCAGGGTAATTGCTAGAACCCTGGAGGCATAGGTTGCAGTGAGCTGAGATTGTGCCATTGCACTCTAGCCTGGGCAGCAAGAGCGAAACTCTGTCTCAAAAAAAAAAAAAAAGTAACGGATACTGTTGTGGGTGTAGGGCTATTTTGGCAGTAGTCAAAGTACTTTGATTTCTGGTTCTACTCTGGTGCACTTAATTTCTGTAGGCTTTATGTTCTAAGATATTGACTATAAATAATGACTAATAAATTAATACAATGTATATTAGAATTGAATACAAGTTCTTGCTAAAAATTCCTAGGTGTTTCCTGTGATTATACCTAAATGTTTTTGTATATATGTATCCATGTTTGTATTTATTTACAGTTAACACACATTTGTTTTAGAAACATGAGGGAATAACTTTGGTTGTCCTTTATTACATTACATTATGTGTCTCATGGGCTGAAACTGTGAATCATAGCAGCCGGGTAGGTGGAGGGAGATGATTCTGGAAAGATAAATGGGAGTCGGATCATGAAGGGCCCCACCTGCCATGCTAAGGACCCTTTACTTTATTGTGACCAAGGGCCCCCTGGTGGATTCTTCACAATGGGACTGCCTTAACAGTTGCATTTCTAAAAGATCCCATAGGTAGTAATGTGAAAAAACTGACAATGGACCTGGAGTAGATTGAAGGGGCAGGAAAGGGGTGTATCAGTCGAATGTGGAAGATGGAAAAAGAGAGGAGCTTTCGGGTGGTTTGGATTTTTGGGTGAATGGAGGTATGATTGGCTGTTTAGCATTGCAAATATGGGAAGAGATTCAGGGGCCACAGCGAATTCCCTTTTGGACAAGTTGATATTGAGGTTCCAATGGGATATTCAAGTGTAGTTTCCTAGTAGTTGATGGTTAAGTGGGCCTGGAGCTCAAGAGAAAGCCCTGGGTTGGGCAGACAGGTCCTGAAGTGGAGGGAAAAGCCCAGAGGGAGAATGTTCAGTAGAAGAGGCCTAGAGTCCTGGCAAACACCAACTTTTAGGGCAAAATGTAGTGTTTCACAGCACAGTCTTTGGAGTTTACCTATTACTAGCAGGGTAACCTGGGGCAAGTTATTTGACTTCAGTGTCTTAATTGCAAAATGAGCACAACAGCACCTACCTGAGTTAGAAAAGCATTTGCAATGTTTAGTTCCTTGAGAGATCTGTGGGCTGAGAGCAGTGGCTCACGCCTGTAATCCTAGCACTTTGGGAGGCTGAGGTGGACGGATCACCTGAGGTTAGGAGTTTGAAATCAGCCTGACCAATATGGTGAAACCCCATCTCTACCAAAAATACAAAATTAGCCAGGCGTAGTGGCGCACATCTGTAATCCCAGCTACTTGGGAGGCTGAGGCAGGAGAATTGCTTGAACCTGGGAGGCACAGGTTGCAGTGAGCCGAGATTGCACCATTGCACTACAGCCTGGGCAACAAGAGTGAAACTCCGTCTCAAAAAAAAAAAAATATATATATATATATATATATATGTGTGTGTATATATATATATATATACATATATATATGAATAAGGAGGAGTCCAAGAAGGTGCAGAGGGAACTACGAGGAGGTGGAGCTCTAGAATATATTGAGAAAAGAGAATTTCAAAGAAGCCAACAATGTCAAATCCTCCAACAGGACTGTAACGTAAGTCTGTAAAGTGTCCAATTTTTAGCAATTAGTGACCTTACCAAGGGCAATTTCTATGGAATGGGATGAGCCATACTGTAGAGGTTCGAAGAGTGAATAGGGGTCAACATGGATATATCTTTTCCTCCCCTCACCGCATCTGTCTCTCCCAGTAGACTTTTCCTTTAAAGGCAGTGACTTGTGGATATTATTCCACTGTTTTCAATCAATTCCATCCACCAGTGAGATATATTACATCAGATTATCTTTCATTCCACCGCATTTGTGCCTTGCAGTTAGTAGGCCATCGATAAAATAACTGATGATACAGGGGCTTCTACAGACTCCCCAATTCATTTGGTAAGGACCGCTCAGCATCATGGTCGGGCCCTGATTCCTTTCACGACAGCTTCGAGGAGTGTCATTCCCATCATGGCCACAAGGTGGAGGCCGCCTTCCCGTTCTGGGACCTCGGGTCGCGACCCCGGAAGCACATCCTCCATCCTCCGCCTTCTTTCCAGCAGAAATGGCGGCTGCGGCGGCTCGAGTTATGTCGTTACCCGCGGCGCGGCGGCGGCTCTGGGGTTTCAGCGAGAGTCTCCTGGTCCGCGGCGCTGCGGGACGGGTGAGCTTTCCCCTGCTTGTCTGGGCGCTGCCTGGGGCCAGACCCAGTTGGGCCGGCTCTGGCCTCTTTCGCGGCACCCGGCGCAGCGCACCTGAGAGTCGGCGCCGCAGATCCGAACAGCGGGGTCGGGCAGGGCCTCCTCGACCCGGACCCACTGGGCGCCAGGTGGCCTGGGGCTGCTGAACTGGCCGGGGTGGCTGGCTTGTGGCTACCCGCCAGGAGACCTGCTAGTGACGTGTGGGATGACCCTGGTTTTCGGCTCCTCCCGCCAGCTACTGAGGAGTGCATGTTTGACCACTAAAAACGTAGTGCTTGCAAATTGGGGAAAACTAAAAAGTGAAATGGTTACCGCTCCAGAGTTCTGTTTTAGCCTAAGACTGAACTTCGTCCTCAGCTGGGCTTCCCGCTAACCTGGACATCGCTGAAGTAAAATTTTGTATGTATTTGCATTTTTCTCATGAGCGAGCCTCTGACTTTCAGCAAAGAGATGTGAGACTTTTGTATAAGGGCAAAGAAAAACTGCTGGAAGACGAATAGTTCCTGGCCGATAAGCCAGTCAGTTGCGTTTTGAACGTCCGGCCCATATTGCTATCCTCTTTTTTTTTTTTTTTAAACCATTTCCAAACCCTGTTGCTTTTCTTGAACAATGAAAACCCGAGTGTCAGTTCTGTCTTCTGTGTAGGTAGTTTTACATCTTTTCTCTCCTTTTTTTTTCCCCCTGCTTGTTTTCTCCATAATGAATACAAAACATTTCTAGGAGAGGTAGTGAAATAAAGTCAATTTCTCTCTGGGTAATGATAATAACTGCTCATCTTCCCTGAGGGAAGGGCATGTTTATAATCACGTTGCTGGCTCTAGGACAGTGGCTGGTGACACATGTTTCTAGGCCAGGCAGAGATCCCAGTAGAACCAAAATTCAAGAAGAAAGATTCTGTTATAGAGAGAGCCTGTTTAACATAGATTTGGTTTTAAAGTCAACATTTAATATCAGATTAGTAATGTGTTTTGCTTTGTCTCTTCCACTTCCTACCCCCAACCAGTCATTATATTTTGGAGAGAACAGATTACGAAGTACACAGGCTGCTACCCAAGTTGTTCTGAATGTTCCTGAAACAAGAGTAACATGTTTAGAAAGCGGACTCAGAGTGGCTTCGGAAGACTCTGGGCTCTCAACATGCACAGTAAGTGACTCAGGTAACCTTCTCTAAGTGACCCTTCATTTAGCGTAGCAAATTGTTGATTTTAGTCTTTAGTTTCTTTGTTGGCTGGTGGTTCAAAAAGAGTGGCAGTTATTTTGCCTTGACAGATTTCCATGAGTTGTGAACCTTTTGTTCTAGTGATACTTAGTTACAGGGTGCATATGTATCCTGTTGCCTTGTCTGCATCTTGTTCTTGTAGCTTATTATTGATTATTTATTGTTAGTAGTATTGATAATAATGGAAGAGGTCTATTTGCAGGGCTACTCTGCCAGGTGTTTTTACTGATGTCTTATTTGCTAAAAAGCAATTCTTTGTAGTGGGCGTCCTCACACCTGTTTTATAGTTAAGGAAGTGACAGAAGTTAAATGGTTTTGTTCAGGTCGCTCAGCTAATACGCGACAGAGCCAGGATTTCAACCAAAGTTTTCTGACAGTCTCTGATGTTCTTGATACTACAGTTATTAATTGGCTGGATTAATGAGTTGGGCAAAGAATACTCAGGGTGGCAGGTAGATACTTGTAGCACCCAGCAGTATCCTGATCAAAATTTTTAAATCTCATGGTTCATAGGGATGGACTATTAATTCACTCAGATCAAGAAAATCTTAGTGTTAAGACAAGAAAGCACTTGTCAGAAAAAGGAAGGAGACTGTTCCCCACAACCTCAAATAAAGAAAATGGATTTATTTAATTGTTCTTTGATTGCATTAAGGTTGGACTCTGGATTGATGCTGGAAGTAGATATGAAAATGAGAAGAATAATGGAACAGCACACTTTCTGGAGCATATGGCTTTCAAGGCAAGTTGTAAGACTTTACAAAAATGCACTCTCTTTAAGAGATAGTAAGCACAAAGTCTCATTCTTTAGAGGCAGGGAGAGCTCTTTCAGTAGTATAATATGTTTTATGTTTTTTTTCCAGGACAGTATCTAAAATAAGTATTGATAATTGCTTTGTAAAGTTGAAATGAAAACTTTCTCTTGGGATGCAGGAGTCATCTGAATGTATACCATTTCTGAAGCCTGATATACCTTTTTTTTTTAAAATTTAATTTGTTTTGAGACAGGATCTGGCTCTGTTGCCTAGGTTGGAGTGCGGTGACACAGTCTGCTTACTGCAACCTCCACCTCCTAGGCTCAAGTCATCCTCCCACATCTACTTCTGGAGTAGCTGGGACTGTAGGTGCATGCCACCACACCTGGATAATTTATTTACATGTATGTGTGTGTGTGTGTTTGTGTGTGTGGGTATATATATATATATGTATTTTATTTTATTTTATTTTTTGGTAGAGATGGAGTTTTGCCATGTGTTGGCCAGGTTGGTCTCAATCTTCTGGGCTCAGTCAGCCTGCCTCAGCTTCCCAAAGTGCTGGGGTGACAGGTGTGAGCCATCGTACCCTACCTGATGTACTTTAGAAACCAAATTTGACTCTGCATGAAACTTACTGTCCTCCATATTCATTATCTGAAGTGTTTAGAATAGATGAAGGATAAAGGGAGGTTGCATAATTTATTTTTCCTCTTTTATTTCAAGGGCACCAAAAAGAGATCCCAGTTAGATCTGGAACTTGAGATTGAAAATATGGGTGCTCATCTCAATGCCTATACCTCCAGAGAGCAGACTGTATACTATGCCAAAGCATTCTCTAAAGACTTGCCAAGAGGTACTGTTATTATTTATACAGCAGATAATACAGTTTTCATGAGAATCAGAAATTATTTAGTACTTTTTATTATGTCTGTTGTAAAAGAGTAAGTCCCAGAAATGTGAAAAAACGAAACTGAATTCTGGGTGAGGGTACAGCTGATCTTATTTTTTTTCTAAATATGACAGATAGTAAGATTATGGATGATTGTTTTTATTAATATGTAGCAATAAAATAGAGATTATTTGGTGGAAATAAAATATTTTAAGAGGACAGCAGTTTGTTAGTTACCATATTTGTAGACTGTTTTGACTCTTTTAAAAGTTATTACACAAAACATTTTCCTAGTGGAAGAATTAACAACAAAATTTAGCAGTTTTAGAGCTAATTGGTAAAATTATAATAATTTTTTTTTTTAGAGAGTGAGTCTCGATCTGTCACCCAAGCTGGAGTGCAGTGGTGTGATCTGGTCTCACTGCAACCTCTGCCTCCTGGGTTCTGGGTTCAAGTGATTCTCCTGCCTCAGCCTCCTGAGTAACTGGGATTATAGGCTCCTGCCACCATGGCTGGCTAGTTTTTGTATTTTCAGTAGAGATGGGTTTTGCCATGTTGGCCAGGCTGGTCTTAAACTCCCGACCTCAAGTGACCCACCCGCCTTGGCCTCCCAGAGTGCTGGGATTATAGGCGTGAGCCACTGTGCACGGCCATTAGTGAAATTATTTACCTTTAAGGTCCTTCTGTGTTGTAGTTACTACTTTGCAGTTTTGGATTCTAATAGGTTTTCATTAATAATGTTTAAATGGCACTTTGCACAAGTACTTTTGTGTATATATTATCTATTTGATCTGCATAGGTGTTTCTACCTTGCAGTTGTGGAAATTGAAGCCCAGACTTTGACTTGCCCAGGACTGCATAGCTATCAGGTGGCTTACTGTGGACTCAAGTGCATGTCTTCTTACCAGATTCATTTGCTTTGTCAAAACAATAAAATAAGAAACATATCACTTGTAAATAACTAAAATACTTAATATGATAGCCTAACTTTTGCGTTAAAACAAAAATGACAGCAACTATGGAGGGTGTGTTGGTTTGAATAACAAAACCAATGAGACAGTTTTTGTCCCAGGACTAATTAGGGACTAAGAACATAGGGCTAGGCCAAGCTTCTTTAAAGAGTTGTTCATTCCAGCCTAGTTCCTTCCTTTATTTACACAGAACAGGGAAGGCAAAAAGGAGAAACAGAAAAAGTAAGGGTGAAGTTAAAAGACTTTTTTCCCTTTTCTCTTGGCATTTATCTGGAAAGGATAGAGCCTCTGCTAGTGGGAGTGGAAAAGCAGAGGGGCTTTCCCTGAGGAATACAAAATGGAAGTGCTGTCTGAAGCAGCTCCAACTTTGGGGATTTACTTGGGGTTTTTATGCCCTCACCCTGGGTGAAGCCTGGTATATGAGGTAATAATTAGACATTTAGATAATGGTCTCCAGGTTTTTATGATCACTTATTTATATTTTTTTTAATTATTATTATACTTTAAGTTCTAGGGTACATGTGCACAACGTGCAGGTTTGTTACATATGTGTACATGTGCCATGTTGGTGTGCTGTACTCGTTAACTTGTCATTTACATTAGGTGTATCTCCTAATGCTATCCCTCGCCGCTCCCACCACCCCACGACAGGCCCTGGTGTGTGATGTTCCCACCTTGTATCCAAGTGTTCTCATTGTTCAATTCCCACCTGTAAGTGAGAACATGTGGTGTTTGGTTTTCTGTCCTTGAAATAGTTTGCTCAGAATGATGGTTTCCAGCTTCATCCATGTCCCTACAAAGGACATGAACTCATCCTTTTTTATGGCTGCATAGTATTCCATGGTGTATATGTGCTGCATTTTCTTAATCCAGTCTGTCATTGATGGACATTTGGGTTGGTTCCAAGTCTTTGCTATTGTGAATAGTGCCGTAATAAACATACGTGTACATGATGATCACTTATTAAGAAAGTTGATCATATATCCTTAATGTATGTATACTTGTAAGTTAAATACATGTGCTACTATACTAACATATGTATACATTTAAAAAAAAAGATTCAGATTAAAACAGACTGGGAAATAGGAGCCCCCCTCCCCACCTTTGGAAACTATCAGTGTAGACCACCAATCCCACATAACGGAGGATTTTCTCACAGAATTCTTGTCCTTCCATTTGTCTATGGGCTCTTTCTCACCCATTTTACTAGACTCTGGTTCTCTCATCTGGACAGATGGATTTTATTTGGTTTTACACATAATTTTTTCCTTCTGGTCATGATCTCAGCCACAGCTTGCTATAATAGTCTGTTTTGTCATGTTCTTAGTATTTGGACATAATCAGTTCTGAGACAGTGCCCCTTAAAGTGAACTGAATTAAAACAAGGAACAAAAGTTTATAGTAGAGTAAGAAATGAAACCTAAACCAGACACGGTAGTGCATGCCTTTAGTCTTGGCTACTTGGAGGAAGCTGAGGCAGGAGGATTGTTTGAGTCCAGGAATTTGAGTCCAGTCTGGGCAGCATAATGAGACCTTGTCTCTTAGGGGAAAAAAAGAAACTTAAGATTGTAAGTTTATTTTATAACATTAATTGTATTAATGAAATTTAGATTTATGATTGCAACTATGTACTGATACTTCAAGAATGAAGTACAGTTTTTTTTGGAGAGGTATGCACTTTTTCTGATAAAATTGCTTAATGGCCTAATATGACACGTTCCACTTCACTTTTCGCTTTTTGCAAATTCGGGTTTGAGAACATACAATTCTGTGATTCATTTGAGGCATATTTTAGATCATAAGGATTCTTTTCTCTGTTGCCCAGGAGGGAGTGCAGTGGCGCAATTGCAGCTCACTGCACCCTTTGCCTCCCGAGTTCAAGCCATCCTCCCATCTCAGCCTCCCGGGTAGCAGGGACTACAGGCACATGCCACCACACCCAGCTAATTTTTGTATTTTTTGTAGAGACAGGATTTTGGCATGTTGCCCAGGTTCGTCTCGAACTCCTGGGCTGAAGCCCATCTTAGCCTCCCAAAGTGCTGGGATTATATAGGCGTTAGCCACCATGCCTGGTCAGTTCTTTACTTCTTAACGTAGCACTCTCATTGCTGTGGGAACTTGCATAGTAAATACTTGGGTGATGTGAACCCTCACTATATTCCTAGCTAGGTATTTTCAGACTAATATATGTAACTTTGTAATTTTCATATAGAACAGTCTATATTAATATGCAGATTTCCATAGCATTTTTGAAGTAGGTAGAGTCATTACAAGGTGATGGCAAGTTTATAGTTTTTCCCCAAGGAAAATCTTTTGTACTATAGGGGTTTATATGTTAAATTTTAATTTTGTCCTGTTAAGTATATCTGATGTTTTTCTCCCAGGCTAATTATTTAGTATTGAGTGATGGGTCAGTGTCATGATTTCTGATTTTGGTTTAATAGATTTTAATAGTGAAAGTTAAGATTGCTGGTGCTTTTTCTTATATTTTATTTTCAATTAGCTGTAGAAATTCTTGCTGATATAATACAAAACAGCACATTGGGAGAAGCAGAGATTGAACGTGAGCGTGGCGTAATCCTTAGAGAGATGCAGGAAGTTGAAACCAATTTACAAGAAGTTGTTTTTGATTATCTTCACGCCACAGCTTATCAAAATACTGCACTTGGACGGACAATTTTGGGACCAACAGAAAATATCAAGTAGGTATAACTCTCAGAATTTCTTGGTGGGTAAGGGAATTTACGAATTTTGAAAATTAACATTTACAAACTTTCAAAAAGTATGTTTCAGAAAGTCATTTTCCTCCTGGTAATCTAAGTGAAACTGTAGTTAGCTACATTTTGGTCCCACCTAGCTCCCAAGCATGTGAGTTCATAGGTGCTTCGGAGTAAACCAGTAATGATGTCAAATTTTTTTGCCTTGATGTAAAAAAGTCGAAGTTCTTTGATGTATTGTCTATATCCTATTTCTGCCTGCATTTTAGGATACGGTTATGGTCCAATTTGATTTCAGGTATATTATGTGAAGATCTGTTTTTTTTTTTTTTTTTTTTTTGGTTTCCTTTAAAAATGGTTTTACTTCATTTACAGATCTATAAGTCGTAAGGACTTAGTGGATTATATAACCACACATTATAAAGGACCAAGAATAGTGCTTGCTGCTGCTGGAGGTTAGTCAATTTAAATTCCTACAAATGTTTTAAACACAGTTGTTGGAGTGGTATGCTTATTAGTTTGATCCTGTTGGGAGATAGCCTAAGAATTTTCATTTACATAGTAAGTAACTGTATTTGATACTGTGTAAGGGGAATGTGGAGCACTGGAACCAGACTTTCCCTCTATTTTTTTTAAAGTAGGTTTCATTTAGGCTGGGCGTGGTGGCTCACTCCAGCACTTTGGGAGGCCGAGGTGGGCGGATCAATATGGTGAAACCCTGTCTATACTAAAAAAGAAAAATTAGCCAGGCGTGGTGGCGGGCACCTATAGTCCCAGCTACTCAGGAGGCTGAGGTAGGAGAATCACTTGAACCCGGGAGGCGGAGGTTACAGTGAGCCAAGATCATGCCACTGTACTCCAGCCTGGGTGACATAGTAAGACTGTCTCAAAAAAAAAAAAAAAAAAAAAGTAGATTTTATTTCTAGAAAGACTTAATGAACTGTTCAATACATAAGTGTACATAGTAGAATGTGCAAGAAAAGGGCAAAGGAGTGAACTGGGAGAGAGTCAGAAGATAGCATTCTGTACTTTAAGAATTTCTTGAGATTTTAAATTATCTCCTGAGAACCAACTTCATCCTTGTTCAAGCATGGAATGGGTATGTTCATTCTTTGATTTGTTCAATTATTCATTTAATAGATCTAATTTTTGGGAAGAAGAAGGACATAGGGAGCCATAAGAATGTTGAATGGGAATCCAAACATGCAGGTGACTTTAGAAGGTTTCCTTGAGGTCATGTTTGAAGCCAGTGAATGAAAAAAAAAAAAAAAAAATTCACAGCAGATATTGCCAGATTTCCTGGCAGTCTGAATCTAGGCAACAGTACATTTTAATTGGTTTCCAGTTTTTTTTTCTTTTTAAAATATATTTATAGAAGTAGAGATGGATGCTTAACTATGTTGCCCAGGCTGGTTTCGAACTCTTGAGCTCAAGTGATCCTTCCACCTTGGCCTCCCAAAGCTTGGGGTTTACAGGCATGAGCCACTGCACCTGGTCTCCAGTTTTCATTTCTTTGTATTTTTTAATATTAGAGCAAAGTGAAGTGTTGTTTCATGTTGTAAATTTTTCTCTTTTTTAGAAATTGTAATTTAAAAATTCTAGTTGCTCTGGATTGATTTCTGAGCTAATTACTTGGGGAGTAATGAAGAAGATGAAAACATTAAATATCAAACATGTTATTCATTGTAGTGCCTAGCTAAAAATCATGTTACTTTCATTGTACATGGCAGGAAGTGCACTCTGAAATTCTCTTAAGTAACATTGTTTCTAAATTGGCTCTTGCAAGACTTGGGCTTAAGTGTTTGAAACTGTCTTGGAAATGGGAGGAGACTTGTTAGATGGGTCCTCAATAACAGAGCTTTCTGGAACCTCTCTGCCATTGTGGGTGGCATATGGACAAAATGAGTTTTTTGTTTTACTTTGGTTTATGGGTTCATTTTGACAAAGTTGAGATATCTTTGGTTTAATGGCTTATAGATTAATTAGTACTCATTTTAAATACTGTATAAGTGATGTGCCTTATAAATGATTGCATCTTAAATTCAATTAAATAGGCCAGTTTTAAGTTTCTGCTGACCTCTGAATTATGCTTTGGCTACCATTTAGCTCTTCTAGGTTAATCTTCAGGATGTATAGCTTTTATTTGCCAAATAGTTTTTTTATCCTAGCTTCATTTATTATAAAATTATAATTTAACATTTTAATTATAAATTAAGTTGAATCTTAATTTGGGTCTTAAGTTCAGATAGTAAGAGATATAGAGTCTAAGAAATTCCTAAGTTTTTGCATTTGGATACCTATTAATGGTATTCAGAAATAATTTAGATGACACTATTTTGTTCCTTTTTTTTTTTTTTTGAGACAGAGTTTCGCTCTTGTTGCCCGGGCTGGAGTGCAATGGCATCATCTTGGCTCACTGCAAACTCCGCATCCCGGATTCAAGCGATTCTCCTGCTTTAGCCTCCCGAGCAGCTGGGATTACAGGCATGCATCACTACACCCGACTAATTTTGTTTTAGTAAATACGGAGTTTCTCCATGTGGGTCAGGCTGGTCTGCCTCCGACCTCAGGTGGTCCGCCTGCCGCAGCTTCCCAAAGCGCTGGGATTATGGGCATGAGCCACCGCCCTGGGCCCTGTTCCTGAGTTCTGATAGGAGAGCACAGAGAATAAAGTATATCTGTGTATCCAGCTTTCTTTTATTTATTTATTTAATTTTATTTATTTTAGACAGAGAGTCTTGCTCTGTCACCCAAGTTGGAGTACAGTGGTGTGATCGCAGCTCACTGCAACCTCTGTCTCCTGGGTTCAAGCAATTCTCCTGCCTCAGCCTTCTGAATAGCTGGGATTATTACAGGTGCCTGCTACCATGCCCAGCTAGTTTTTGTATTTTTAGTAGAGATGGGGTTTTACCATATTGGCCAGGCTGGTCTTGAACTCCTGATCTCAAGTGACCTGCCCACCTTGGCTTCCCAAAGTGCTAGGATTACAGGTGTGAGTCATGGCACCCGGCTTTTAAAATTTATTTTATTGAGACAGGAGTCTTACTATGTTCTTGCTGTGTCCAGGCTGGTCTTGAACTCCTGAACTCAAATGATCCTCCCACCTCAGCCTCCTAAAGTACTGGGATTATAGGCATGAGCCACCATGCCCAGTTCCAGCTTTTTAAAAATTAGATAGAGCTCCTATTTGTATTTTCCACTAAAATTTTTTTTTTTTTTTTTTTTTGCAAATTGGAAAATTGGCATTTTTTTTGCTAGTTTGGATCCCAGAAATTTTTATAATTTAATAGAACATGATTTTGTAAAAAGTGGAGTTTTCAAGTTGTCTTATTCTTAGCTGTGAACCCATTGGTCTGTTGATGAAAACTGTCATTTGCTCTACAAAATGAGAAAGCTGTGCAACCTCAAGCTTTGCAATGCCAAGGAAATAGGTGTGCTATGTGAGCTTACTCTTAAATAATGGCTTTTAGTGAGTGTAGATAGTGCATGTGTAATGTACATCACATTATACCACCTAGGGATTATTGTAAACTATATTGCTGCTAGATACATGTGAAAATATTTTCTTTCAATTTAGGTGTTTCCCATGATGAACTGCTTGACTTAGCAAAGTTTCATTTTGGTGACTCTTTATGCACACACAAAGGAGAAATACCAGCTCTGCCTCCCTGCACATTCACAGGAAGTGAGGTAGGGCAAGCCTCCCAGCTAGTATTTAGCCTTTTGGATTCCTTGTGTTGTATTTACACATAAGTAAACAAAATGTACATATTTCCAGTAGGAATAAAATGGAATAAGTAAAAGGCTTACACTGAAATACAGAAAAAGGGAAGAGGATGTACTCATTTGCTTAGATTCCTTCCTCTTCTGTATTGTTTAACCACCTGTTTTTCTTTCCTAAGGAAGCGAGGTTTTTTTTGTTTTTAAATTTCTCCATTCTAGTCTGAAAGGAAGCAAAGTTTTAAGAGCAGTTTATAATTTGGTCTTTTTGTGCTTTTTCTTTGGCACTGTGCAAATTTATATATTGTAATATCTGGAAGTAATCTTTTAAACCCCATATTTTGAGTTTCACTTCAGGTTTACTCTTGGCTCAGTTTTGCCCACAGTATGTTTTCGGAGGGGGTAGTAACTGTTAGAGCCAGAACTTGCAGGGAATCTACTAGTTATCAACTAGCTTTAAGCCTCTTTAGGGGCTTAGTTTGCCATGTTAAGAATGATGCTCAACGTAGTATCTGGAAAATGCCCTGATGATACTGGCAGCTGCCTGGAACTGTAGCATTGGCAGTACAGAAATAAACCTGTAACGTCAATATGACATTTCAATAGAAAAGTTCAGATTGAGGCCGGGCGCAATGGCTCATGCCTGTAATCCCAGCACTTGGAGAGGCTGAGGCAAGTGTGTCACTTGAGGTTAGGATTTTGAGACCAGCTTAACTAACATGGTGAAACTCCGTCTCTACTAAAAATACAACAATTAGCTGGGTGTGGTGGTGGTGCATGCCTGTAATCCAGCTACTCGGGAGGCAGAGGTTGCAGTTAGCCAAGATGGCGCCTGGGTGACAGAGTCTCAAAAAAATAAAAAGAAATAAAAAGAAAAATTCAGATTGACAAACACAAAGGATTAATTTCTACCAGTGAAATGATGCAACCCTTTTTGACCTGGTAAACCACGTGGTGGCCGTCTATAGTAAAATGCATTGGGAAAAGTAATTTTTCCTTAACCCATGAAATTCTTCCAGGCTAAACTGTACAATGTAATGAGGCCTGATAGTTAAAAAAATCAAGAGAGAGTCCCGGTGTGCATTTTAACCTTGCAATTAATGGGACTGGTGATTTTTTCTTGTTAATAGCATGTTATATAATGTTAATCTTAACTAGAGGTCCTCCTGCTTTATCTGAACTAGATTCGTGTGAGGGATGACAAGATGCCTTTGGCGCACCTTGCAATAGCTGTTGAAGCTGTTGGTTGGGCACATCCAGATACAATCTGTCTCATGGTTGCAAACACGCTGATTGGCAACTGGGATCGCTCTTTTGGAGGAGGAATGGTAAGTGATTTTAAAATAAATTTTCCATAACAGATGGAAGATTATCATGTTTTCTTAAATACAAGTTCTTTGTAAGAATCCTTTTTTGAAGTGGCAAAATAGAGCCTTGTACTGTGAATTATATAAACTGATCCTGGTTTGCCTGTGGGCCAGAAAAAAACATTTTCTTTTTTTCTTTGCCACAAAGTTTATTAGTGGCAAAATTTGAATAAGGACAGAAAAATTAGCTAGAAGTACTAGATCAATGTTAATATCCTAATTTTAATGGTCAGTAGGCCCTCTATATCTGTGGGTTCCATATCCATGGATTCAACCAACCATAGGTGGAAAATTTTGGGGAACAAATGGATGGTTTCATCTGTACTACACATGTATGGACTTTTTTTTGGTCACTTCCCATATAGTATAACAACTATGTACATAGCATTTACATGGATTGGGTATTTAGAGATGATTTAAAGTATACAGGAGAATGTGCTTATATGCAAATACTAGCTACACCATAGTACATGAGGGCTCTAGCATCTGTGGATTTTGGTATCCACAGGGATCTGGGAACCAGTTCTCCACAGATACTGAGGAGCTATACCAAGGTGATGTAAGAAAATTAATTTCCTTGTTTTTCACAAGTACATACTAAAGTACTTGGGGCAAGAAGCATCACATCTAAAACTCAAAAACAGTTGAATGGTAAAATAACAGGGAATTTGGATAAAGGGAATTCTCTGTACTGTTTTTGCAACTTTTTTGTAAGTTGGAATTATTGCAAAACACATTGTATAGATTTATCTTTACTCATAGATTTCTCCAAAATACATTTCATCTAAATATCTTAAGCTTTGTATGCAATATAACTTTGAATCTTAAGTGTATGTAATGAAGAGCCCTAAAAATTGGGTTGATAATAGCAGTCTAGTTTTAGAAGTAGGTATAACTACTACATTAATTATAAGGATTCATTGCTTTTATAACATGAATTTCTCCAGGGGGTGCACTGGATGAGATAATAAGCACAATTGTTGGTCATACTGAATTTAAATGTACTACTGAGATGTTGAATAAAACTAGGAAACTTGCTTTTAAGGATATTCACTATTTTCCACACACTCCATTTTTCTTTCTGTATTTTGGACATGTGTACTTAAAATTCTCTTGGAATTTTTTTTTTCCCTTACAGAATTTATCTAGCAAGCTGGCCCAGCTCAGTTGTCATGGCAATCTTTGCCATAGCTTTCAGTCTTTCAACACTTCCTACACAGATACAGGATTATGGGGACTGTATATGGTTTGTGAACCAGCCACTGTTGCAGACATGCTACATGTTGTTCAGAAGGAATGGTGAGAATTTAAGTAATTTAAATTTTGCCTTTAATTCATTTTAGACTAGTTTTTTCTTTATACTTCATGGTGATTTATGGCAATTTTACCTTTTAATTAAGAGACCTAGATAAACAGTAGTTGCCATGTTTTTAAAGGTTGCAGATGTTTTTTCCTAAGTCTCAAGATGTGAAGCTGATTTATACTATAGGACTTTTTATTTATTTATTTATTTTTTGTGATGGGGGTCTTGCTCTGTTGCCAGGCTGGAGTGTAGTTGCACTATGTCGGCTCACTGCAGCCTCTGCCTCGTAGGTTCAAGCAATTCTCCCACCTCAGTCTCCCGAGTAGCTGGGATTACAGGTGTACCACCATGCCTGGCTAATTTTTTTGTATTTTTAGTAGAGACAGTGTTTCACCCATGTTGGCCAGGCTGGTCCTGAACTCCTGACCTCAGGTGATCCACCCTCCTCAGCCTCCCAAAGTGCTGGGATTACAGGCGTGAGCCACCGTACCCAGCTGAAAGTTTTAATCTTTCAGAAGTAGGTTAATTCAGAAGGATGATCCTAAAAGTTGAAAAGACAACCAGAAGTTGTTTAGGAAATATCTCTGAAAGTAATCTGGTTGAAGGGAAAGTAAATCTGAAGTTGCCACTGCTAAAAGAAAACAATCAAAGTATATTGAGTCTGTAGATGGGCAGAAAGGCTCACAGTTTCTTGGAAAACATTTAGCTCTGGTTCCTTTCCTCCACTGTTCTTAAATTGGCTTACATCTTTCTAAATCTAGTCAACTAGGATGTAATTATTAAGTTAAAAATTAGGTTTAAGACTCATTGTTTTTAAAAACCAATGAATGACCCACTGACTTAACTCATAGCATATCAGACCCCAACAGATGGGGACTCATGAAGTCTCAAGATGCTTATAGCATTTCTGAAAATGTCATCAGCCCATTTGTATTACACCTTTGTGTGCTAATGAGTAATTAGACATTTTTATGTATCATTTTTGAGAAATTAATTCTGGGGAAAATAATCATTTTAGCTTTTGCTTAGATTGGAATTAAATCATAATCACCTGTATGTTATGTGTAGAATATGGCATCATCATTCTTAGGTCATTAACTCATGAAATACAGCATTTTCCAACTGCTTAATAATACTGTTTTTCCAAATGTTTTTTAGGATGCGACTCTGTACAAGTGTCACCGAAAGTGAAGTCGCACGAGCCAAAAATCTTCTGAAAACAAACATGTTGTTGCAGCTTGATGGTAAAAATATAAGACATAGCTTCTATTTTCATATGGTTGATCTATATTCCAATACCTAATTTTTCCTTCTCTTTAAACAGGTTCAACTCCAATTTGTGAAGATATTGGTAGGCAAATGTTATGCTATAATAGAAGGATTCCCATCCCTGAGCTTGAAGCAAGAATAGATGTAAGTAGTCCTGAGTTACTACTGGGTCATGTGTAAAAAGATCCTTGTTACAAAAGCTGAGAATATGTATCTTTCATCTTGCTTTAGTTTTAAAAAGTTCTAGGTATAGACGTTGTCTTTACTACAAAAAGCTGAATGACAGTATCTTCCATATTTCAGGCTGTGAATGCTGAGACAATTCGAGAAGTATGTACCAAATATATTTATAATAGGAGTCCAGCTATTGCTGCTGTTGGTAAGCCTGGCTTCTTTTCTTCTATGCAAAAAGTTGGCCAAGTACTTTTAATTAACTGTCTTCTTTTTAATCCTTAGGTCCCATTGAGCAACTACCAGATTTTAAACAGATTTGCAGTAACATGTGTTGGCTTCGTGATTAAAATGCTCGTTATCAAGGTTGTTTGAACACATGTATTTATAAAACTGAGATCTAGAAAAAAATAAAAATGAACATGTATATACATTTGAATGAAAACATGTATATACATTTGGAAATTTGAATGAAATACTGTATCATACTTTCAAAGGATAAAAAGACTACCCCTCTGAAGGTTGTTTTGTATTAATGGTCAGTCTTTGTTCTCTGAGAAATTATACTGGAAGCAGCATACTTTCAAATTACAACCATAAGTATAATTTTAAGAATGAAAATGTTTACAGTATTTTCAGTTTTATTATAAAAATGCACATACAACAAAGATTGTCATCAAGTCATTTCTTGGCTCTACTTGCATTCAGCACTTGTTCTTGAGCAGCTTTCTTTGCTTTTACCATCTCGACAAGTTCCTAGAGAGAAAGGAAGTTGTCAGAATTTAAAAACAGACATTTTAATCTAGTGTTTGGTATAAAGAATTCAAACAACTAAGACAGTACGAAGTATACCGATTTCACTACCTGCCAAGGCCTAGAAAGTCTCTAAGGTTGCTCATTTATTCCTAATAATATTGGCCCCATAACTACTGGTGTTGAAATAAGCACTATATTATTAACCACTTAATAGACAAAATGTGAGCTTATATAACCCACGTTAAATTTAAAATACAACAATCTATAAACTCTTAAGTCTGCAACCTTGTATCGTTTCATGCAGTCCTTCTTTGTCCTGCCAGGCACCGCTTCTGCTATTTTTTCCCATCTTTCAGGTGTATTTACTGGGTATGTTTTCAAAGCTTGTTCCAAAAGCTTCTGTTCTTCTGTTGTCCAAGGGGTGAAGTCCGTATATGGACCTGTTTAAGAAAAATTTTTATTTGAAAACTGTCTTGTTCAGAACATGTTCCCAGACAAGTCTTGTGGTCCACAAGTGTCCGCTAAGTGCCCATTTCAATCTGGGATGTGTCATTTTGAAATAAACTTGTAGAGATGAGAGATACATATATCCCTCTGAGTGTTAGTAAGAGAAAAAACTTTAAGATGACTCACACCCCAGAAAATAAAATCTCAAAGGCTTTTTAAAATATAAGAGTAAAGATCTGCCTGGTACTGTTTATCTCTTACAAATCAATGTAATATACCCACTAGAGTGGAAAAAAGCCATATTTAAATTTATAGTACTGTTGGACTCTTGGGCTCAAAAACAACCAGAATTCATTGAGAGTTCTGATAAATCTACTTCCTTACAGGATAGGTAAAAGAGCTTCCTCACAGTTAAACTTTTGCTGGATAGAAACCCTGGAAACCATTTTTGTTTTACACTGAAGGAAACAAACCTAGCAAAATTAAGCCAAGTGCCCAAGGTACCAGTGCTGAAGAGGCAAGCTGAGATTAGACTGTGTTGTAGTGTGGTGTTCTCTTCACCACATCTGCTAAAATCTTGGGAGCCAATGCTGAACACTTCCAATAACTGCTATTGTGGTTCTTCAACTAAACCTTTAATATTTCAGAAAACATCTAAGATGTGTGTCAGAAACAAATGTATTTCTTAAGGATGTTAAGTATTACACAGTCCACTTGTGTAGGTAAAAGGAGAATGTTAAGTGGTAGAGAGCTGATTTGGTTAAGTCAGTGGACTTCTGGCAATTTAGTTATTTCAGACTATGCAGTGACAACACAGACCTAATATTACCAGTAGCCTGACTACTACTTGAAACTGCGTCCTGTGAGATCTGTCACAAAGTTAAGCCTAGAAACCACAGCTCCTTCCCAATTAAAGAAGGAAGGAAACAAACAAACAAACAAAACCCCACCACCTATTCAAAACAAAGCAGAGAATTTGTATAATATTTGAAGGTACCTAAAGTGCATAAGCAGCTTTTTTGAGGGTAACTTTTAAGTTCTAGGAAGTCTTTCGTTGAATTTCCTTGTATTGGTTTAAAGCCCTAAATAATATAGATTTTATATGCTCTCTTGGAAAAAAGATGGAAGTGACATGGTAGTATTTCCTGCTGTTTTCCAGTTACTTCACAGTACCAAAATAAATTAAATGTACTGTTGCAAAATTCCTATGAGAAATCACTATTCAAAAAATAGTGCCAGATTTAATGGTACAACTGAAGAGGAAGGAGCCTTCCCATTTCCATAAAAGAGGCAAAGATGCTAAAAGACAAAGGACTACTGTCAGTCACTCTTGCCTTCACAGGGTCACCTCTCCTCACAGCAGACTGGACAAGTATCAGGGCCTACCTCCCTCCAACATGGAAACAAGTCCCCTAAGAGCTGAGACTAGTGTGCTAATACCTGTTGTATGGTATTTTGTGGAGATAAAGGCACAGGAGAATAAACCCCTTTAGAAGTGTCCTTCAAGTGTTCTGAAACCCTGCCTTGTTACTTACCTTTATTAAAAGAACTGAAATAATGCCTAACTCAGCCAAACAAGTCACCCCTGATTTTTGCAAACAGTGATCTTCCTCCCCTATATAGCACTAAGTCTCATATCTTTAAGTTGAAATTTTAGGATAATAAACAAGATTAAGAATATAGGTAAAACTGGGACTCTTAGAAGAAAGAAACAGCTTATCATGTATAGTCAAGTCTATTAATCCAAAAGCATCTTTCTGCGATTAGTTTAAGAAAGGATTGGTGGCTCACAGAACATCAAGTGAAAGAACTTCTTTCACATAAACTGCTTTCAAACTCATAGCAAGAAAAAAATTTGTATCACTTCCCCAGACACAAAGACACATGAACAAGAATTTCATTACAGTATACCCACCTATATAATGGGTGTCACGCTCACTAATTTTCTATTTAAGACACACTAAATTGACTTCATGACCCAGTGATGGGTCATGATTTGTAATATGAAAAGCACTGGTCTAGGGTAATCAAATTAGAACACCCAAGATAATATCAAACCCTAACAGGTTTTTTTGTTTTGTTTTGTTTTCTTGAGAGGCTTACTATGTTTCCCAGGCTGGTTTTGAACCCTAACAATTTTTAACTATATTTTGAAATAATTTTAGAGGAGTAGAAAGAATTGTACACTCTGCCTATATTCCCCAAATGTGAACATTTTCATGTTTCTCTATATGTACAGACATACTTTGCTCTGAACCATAAGTTACAGACATGATGCCTCTTTATTCCTAAACACTTTGTGTGTTTTTCCTTAAACATAAGGACATTTTCTTACATAATTACAGTACATTTCTCAAAATCGAGCAATTATCCCGATAAAATACTATTCTTTTGTCCCAATAATATCCTCTAACACTGATTTGTAAAACCTGGTAAGCAAAACAGCCCCCTTCTCTAATGGCATCTGAAATGGAAGAACTGCAGTTCTCCATTTTTAATGGTGAGGTGAAGTAAATCTTTGGAAATGTTTGCTTACAGCTTCCAGTCTGCTAAACATTTTATTTCCCTATCATTCTGAACGTAGACCCTAAGTCTTGTATATCCAAGCAGCACAGATACATGGCTAGCATTTTCTACTTTTAGAAAAGCAAAATTTACCTTCAAATCGTTCTGAAGGTGCTGCGTTGTCTGCTTGAGGTACCACTCCATGTTCTTTTTTAAACTTATCAAATGCCTTTTTATTTATGTCATCTTTTTGATGAGGGTCTGAGAAATGAAAAACTTGTAATACTTAACAGATCATCTCATTTAATCTTCCATTAAATTGCATAAGTTATTTTAAAAATAGGTGTTTAAAGTAACAAATGGACTTCTCAAAACTCACCAAGTTTTTGGAGACTCTTTGCTTTGCCAATAACATCTTTGGCAGTTCTTTTGACTCCAGAGGAAGAATGTATGTTCATGTAATTAGCAATAACTTCCCATCTGATAGGATATATTATACCAATAATATAATTTAATAGTATTAAGGAAAAACAAAACAACAAATACCATTAGATTTTTACTGCAGAAAAGTTATAGTATAGAATGAGCTCAAATTGGTAGTCTAATGATGCTACTATAAATTCCTGTTGCCTGGATTAGGGTTTTTGCTTTTCATATGTTTAAATCAACTATATAATCTTGGTTTTAAGTCCATACATCTTACATATTCTGTGTACAAATCAACATAAATAAAACCACTTATTTGTGTATACTGCCAGTTTAACACATTTCTTCAGAAGATCAATCATTCTGAAAACAGCCTCAGTTTCATCTGTAGAATTAGGGATGCTGGGTCCCTAGGGCTTTCTTGGAGTTAAACTCAAGCTCCAGCTTGAGGTGGGAAGAAACAAGCAGCAAGACTGTAAAAGAAAAACTACAGAAAACCTAATCCCCAGCACAAGCCATGACAGAGTAGGCCAACGTAAGTCAAGATTTGTCTCATGATCTTCAATTTCCTAAGAAACTGAAGCATTCTGTCATATGTGTATGTGCATGTATACTGGTGTAATGGGTAAGACTGACAGCTTCAAAATGTACCTTTTCACACTTTTCTGCTGTGGCACAGAATTTATCTCTGCAAGTTTCTGTGACAACAAGTGCTGCTATTTGGAGTCTGTCTACATTATCTCCAGGCTCCAGTGTGAGTTGAAGAAAAGTTTCATTAAAACCAGTACCTTGAATTTGTTCCAGCAGGGAACAGATTCACAGCTTTAATTAGTAATTGTAGATCATCTTCTGACCAATTTTTACTTCCATTTCCACCTCCACCAGTTGATTTTTCTGTGTTCTTAGATGCTTGTCGCATACGAGCCTCAGCTTCTTCTTTCTCTTTTCTGATTTGCTCATTTATTTCTTCTATCTGCACAAATATCGTAAGTCAGGGACTTAAAAGTATATTGCTATTCTACACTCTCTTCCTGGCTAGGGCTTTGTGATCCTCAACTCTCAATGTCATTCTCACTCTGACCCCATACTCCTCTCCAAGGCCAAACCAAAAACAAGCACCAGCTTTTCATTCTCGCTTTTCCTGCTCTGGCTTCCAGTCTGCATAGGTCTGCCTGAGGGACCAAGAACTGCCCACAGCCTGCCTGATCTTCCCAGTACTCACGTCACGTGTCTTCCATTAGCCTTGGACACTAATTGACAAGTCTGTGGTTCACTGAGTTACTCATCCACAAGGCCATTTCAAACCTCTCTCTAAACTCATATTCACCCTTTCTGCAGACAATCTCATTTATTCTCTACAAAAGGTAAAGGCATAGCAAAATGGCCTGTTTTATTTTGAAGTTGTACCATTTACATTGTTCCTTCTAGTCTACCTTCAAACATGCACAAGTAAAAAAAGAAAACCTTTATTTGCCTTGTTGCTTCTGTCAGCTGCTATCTTAGAGTCATCTTTGGCTCATTTCTCCCCTTCAATTCCTTAGAATCAGTAAAGTCCCAATAATGCTAACTTTGAAAAGTTTTTTGATTCCCGTCATTGCATTCACAGTGTAGGTTCTTTTTCTTTTTTTTTTTTTTTTTGAGACGGAGTCTCACTCTATCGCCCAGGCTGGAGTGCAGTGGCGTGATATTGGCTCACTGCAACTTCCGCCTCCCAGGTTCAAGTGATTCTCCTGCCTCAGCCTCCCAAGTAGCTGGGATTACAGGTGCCTGCCACCATGCCCAACTAATTTTTCTATTTTTAGTAGAGATGGGGTTTCCCCATGTTGGCCAAGCTATGCTTGAACTCCTGACCTCAGGGGATCTGCCTACCTTGGCCTCCCAAAGTGCTAGGATTACAGGCATGAGCTACCATGCCCAGCTCATAGAGCAGGTTCTTAAAGTAAGATTCTTACAACTAGTCACATCTATCTGATGCACCTTATCTACAAACGTCAGATTAGTAGTACAATGTTGAACCTTCTGTTAATCAAAGATTTGCAGTAATGGAAACTAGTCAACAAGGTATTAAAAACCTGATAATTGGTTCTACTTTTCCTAACTGATTTTGTTTCCCACTCCTTTTCCCCATAATGTTCTACTTTTTTTTTTTTTTTTTTTTTTTTTTTTCTGTCTGTCTTTTGAGACAAAGTCTCGCTCTGTTCTGTTGCCCATGCTGGAGTGCACCAATGTGATCATAGCTCACTGGAGCTGTGGCCTCCCAGGCTCAGGTAATCCTCTAACCTGAGCCTCCTGAGAAGCTGGGACATGACACCATGCCAGTTAATTTTTGTATTTTTGGTAGAGATTTTGTTCAGGTTGCCCAGGCTGAACCATACTTTATACTTCTATTTCTATTTTACAGTTTGTGGTATTCTTCTGAACTTCATTTTAACTCCATCCTTCCTTTCAGGCTGGTTCAAACTCTACACCGAGCCTTCCCTGGCCACTAAAACTTGTGGCCCTTCCTATCCTACACAGCATTTACTATGGGCTTGCCATCTTTTGGTCCTTAAGGTTCTTCTCAGCCTAAGTCCTTTGTGGTGCAATAGCATTAGGCAGTTCTCCAAAAGAACCTAGGCATAGTGTTATATATAGTAGGTACTAATACTTGTTGAACTGAATTGAATTTCTGGGCCTGTTTTCTTATCTGTAAAATAAAAGGTATAGACTAGACAGAACAAAGATCTCTTTTGGTTCTAAATGTTATTACCCTATGAAAATACTCAAGGAATAATCAAAACAATTATTTTCTTCTAATGATGATTTTGCAAAAGTTATGATTGTGATAGATACCACAATTCAAACACTAAGCATGGTAAAAACTATACACATTAAATCCAACTTAAATCAACAACAGCACTTACTACATAAACAAAACACAGGCTGGGCGTGGTGGCTCATGCCTATAATCCTTTGGGAGGCCGATGCAGATGAATCACCTGAGGTCAGGAGGTCGAGACCAGCCTGGCCAACACAGCAAAACCCTGTCTCTAGTAAAAATACAAAAATCAGCCGGGCATGGTGGCACACACCTGTAACCCCAGCTGCACTCCAACCTGGATGACAGAGAGAGACCCCCGTCTCAAAAACAAAAAACAGGCTGGGTGTGGTGGCTCACACCTGTAATCCCAGCACTTTGAGAGGCTGACACAGGCGGATCATGAGGTCAAGAATTCAAGACCAGTCTGACCAACATGGTGAAACCCCGTCTCTACTAAAAATACAAAAATTAGCCGGGTATGGTGTTGTGTGCCTGTAATCCCAGCTACTCAGGAGGCTGAGGCAGGAGAATCACTTGAACCCAGGAAGCAGAGGTTGTAGTGAGCTGAGATTGTGCCACTGCACTCCAGCCTGGGCGACACAGCGAGACTCCATCTCAAAGCAAAAAAGAAACACACAAAACAACAAACAACAACAACAACAAAACAGAAACAGAGAAATCAGATACTGTTTGTACTTGGTGACTTATATATTAGGTAAAGAAACAGGTAAAAGCAGAATTAAATGCTACATATAGGGAGGAGTGATGTGTTCTTCTATTACCTGTTTTTCCAAAGCAGCCTTTCCTACTTCTTTTGTGCAAGATGTGAGTGTTTCATTCAAGCACTGTAAGCTAAAGAAAAAAAAAAAAAGAAGAAATGAAACTTTATCCTAAGCTCAAGTGAAGACTTCAATAGCAGTTCCATAGGTATACCTTGCCAGTTCAAGCCGATCACAAAGTTTTTCCACTTCTTCCATCATTTTAACCCGCTCTGCCTCATTATCAGAAAAATGATTCCAGGTCTAAAAGCACAAATACAAAAATTATCTTATACCTACTGACACTCAAAAATACATCCATCAACATAATTACAAAGCATGAGCTCTCAGGAGTTCCTGATGTGAACATACATAATGGCCTTCTGCCCATCCCCAGCTGTACTTCCACGGTACCTCCCAGGGCTCTCCCTGATCACCTAGCAATAAAAGGCATTATATACCAAGTTGGAGGTACATACTAAGGAGAAGCAAAACAGAAAAAAGAATGCCTAGGGATGTTATAAAAAGTCAGAATGATTCCTTAGAGAATCACTTAAGGATCAAGAAATTCTGTAAGATGACTCAAAATCCCTTTGTTTGGCGGCCTGTAGCAATGTGTGCTGAACTGTAAAATCTACTGGAAATTTTAAATGTGAAATTAAAAAGATGATATAGTATGCTAAGGAACAAGAGGTATTAGCAAAAATTTCAATTAACTAAAGACTATGCTCGGAATGGAACAGCATGATGCACAAGAAGTAACTGGCAAGTACTTGCCATGCTTTAAGCTGCTGTTGAGACTTATGTCTCCCATTCCTCACTTCTCCTTGCTTCCTTAATCCATGCAATCTGCCTCTCACTAAGGTTCCAGTGCTTCTATTACTATTCACTCTTCCCTAGGCTTCCAAAAGCACTATTGATTTTCTTCCTACCTGCCTGGTCACTCCTTCTCAGGCTTCTTTTCCTCTATCAGTACCTTATGTACTGGTGTTTTGCCAGAGTCCCAGCCTCCTCTCTCCTCATTCTATACCCTCTCCCAGGGTGATCTTGTATATCTGCAGAGTTTCTAGTGCTATCAAGATGTGGAAGAGTCTATGATAATCCTGTTCTTGAACTTACACACTCAATCATGTGCCGAGTTATCTCCATTTGAGTGTCCCAACAAGCTCAACACACCCTAAACTGAAATCATTTTTGCCAAGTCTTTTCCTCCTCCTTTGTTTTCTACTTCCCTGAATGCTACTAGCATCATCCATCCAGTATTCCATGCAATAAACCAAGGCATATAAAGATCTCACTCCTCCTGTTACCTCCAACATACAATCAATCCCAACAGGCAATAGCCTAATCTACTTCCTGAATCTCTCTCCATTTCATCTACCTTTTTCCATCCCTACCATCTCTGAGTTCAGGCCACAATACTCTCTCACCTGGATTGTGGCAAAGGACTCCTAAATTAGTCTCTCTGCCTCTAGTCTTCTCAGCACCCTGACCAAAACCAACTCAGGATCAGATTAAGCTCTTTAGCAAGACGTATAAAGCCCTTTAAGACCGGGCTCCTCCTTACCTCTTCAGGTGCCCCTGGTTCATTAAATCTCATTTCTCTGGATCTCTGCATTCTCAATACTCCATCTGTCTTATCCTTAATCCTGTGTACATACTGCTTCACCTGGCTGAATCCTACTAGATGCAGAATGCCTTCCTTGACTACCTTTTTGGTACTTTCTCATTCTAATACCTACCTTGAAGTGTTGCAATAGCTTGTTTACTTTTCATCACTAATAGTAGACTCCTTGAAAGAACTGTGAATCATTACATTCACATCAATTACAACTGCTTGGTACATAGTAAACGCTCATCAGATATGGATTTACGATAATCTGATGAGCATTTACTCTGAATGAATAAATTACATGAGAAAGGAGCAAGAAAACAAAGTTACCAAATGTCAGAACTTTTACTCTTATTTATACATAATCTCTAAGAACTATTCAAGCTTTATTTCCTAATTGGCCTTTTTAAGGTTCTTACTGAGTTCTCATTATATGCTGAATGTGCCAAGCACTACATGTGAATTATCTCATTTAATCTTCACAACTCTGTGACTAGGTATCATTTCAACTATAGTAGAGGTGAGGAAAGTGAGGCACAAAAGTGTTGAGGTAATCTCCTGAGGGTCCCACAGCTAGTAAGAGGTAAGCAGAGAACAGCCTCAAACCCAGGTGGCTTGCCCTGAGCCCATGCTCTTTACCACTTTGATACACTGCATCCTTCTGAAAACAATATTCTATACAGTGGAATCTGAGAAAAATATATGTTTTCAAATTTGGATTTTCTTTTTCCTTAAAATGCCTAAAGAAACAACAAGTGCTTGTATTTTTATTAAGCCTCTTTCAATGTCAGCTGATGGGGCAGGTTAATTTCAATTGTATTATTATCTGAAGATTTAGGATAGCATATATTAGACCATACATGTCTACAGCCTTCTAGATAGTCACATAAAAGATAATTTTTCTATACATATTACGTATTTACATACTTGCTAGATTCAATTACAATGGACAATGGTATAGTACACAATATTCTTTGTGTGGCAATCTCTATTACAGCTTGGAATTCCACCAATTTATTCATTCAATGTTGTTTAGTAAGGAACAGTACTGTCTTGTGACTTTACTAGCTTAAAATATAAGAATTAGCTCTTGGCCAAAATTATACTTCAAAACTTTTGGGGGTTTTTGGTAAATATGTCCTAGTGGAAACTGTATTTGAATGAAAACTGCCAGTACTCACTCAAATGATACCATTTTAGATAAAATTGAAAGCTTTTAGAACTTTAAAAACAAGTTAAAACTTCTAAAAAACCTTTCTAAGATAAAAATTAATTTTACACCAATAGGAAGCAACAAACTAAAACCAAATTGTGGCACCTTCTCAGAAAAATGATCTGGTTTCTCCAACAAATCAGTGGCAATGGTGTGAGGTGGGGAGAAGTGGTGATACAGCGGTGTTACAGAACTAGAGGGTCTTAAGAACAACCAGGAGACACAACTGAAGTATTTGTATTGTATTGACCTTTGTTTGTATTGACCTTATTTGGGTCCTAATTTGAATACACCAACTATAAAAAGACATTGCTGAGGCTGGGTGCGGTGGATCATGCCTATAATCCCAGCACTTTGGGAGGCCGAGGTGGGTGGATCATGGGGTCAGGAGTTTTACACCAGCCTGGCCAATACGGTGAAACCCTGTCTTGACTAAAAATACAAAAATTGGCCGGGCATGGTGGCAGGTGCCTGTAGTCTCAGCTACTCAGGAGGCTGAGGCAGAAGAATCGCTTGAACCCGGGAGGCGGAGCTTGCAGTGACCTGAGCTCACGCTACTGCACTCCAGCCTGGGTGACAGAGTGAGACTCCATCTCCAAAAAAAAAAAAAAAAAAAAAGACGTGGCTGAGATAACTGAAGATATGAATATATAAACACAGTTTCAGAATATATATATGTTTTGAGACAGAGTCATGAGCCACCACGACCAGACTCATTTAGTTATAATTGTATAGTAAAGAAAAGAAATATATTTATGCTTGGATAAGTGCAGTGGCTCATGCCTATAATCCTAGCATTTTGGGAGTCCAAGGTGGGTGGATCAGGATCACTTGAGGCCAAAAGTTCGAGACCAGCCTGGCCAACATGACGAAACTCCTCTCTACTAAAAATACAAAAATTAGCTAGGAGTAGTGCTGTGCACCTGTAATCCCAGCTACTTGGGTGGCCAAGGCATGAGAATGGCTTGAACTGGGGAGGTGGAGGTTGCAGTGAGCCGAGATGGCACCACTGCACTCCAGCCTGGGTGACTGAGTGAGACCCTGCCTCAACAACAACAACAACAACAACAACAACAACTTAATTAAAAATTGTTCTTTTGGCTGGGCGCAGGTGGCTCTAGCCCGTAATCCCAACACTTTGGGAGGCTGAGATGGGTGGATCATGAGGTTAGGAGTTCAAGACCAGCCTGGCCAACACAGTGAAACCCCGTCTCAACTAAAAATACAAAAAATTAGCTGGGCATGGTGGCAGGCGCCTGTAATCCCATCTACTCAGGTGGCTGAGGCAGGAGAGTTGCTTGAACCCAGGAGGTGGAGGTTGCAGTGAGCTGAAATCGTGCCATTGCACTCCAGCCAGGTGACAGTGCGAGACGCCATCTCAAATAAATAAATAAATAAAAATAATTTTTTTTTTTAAGAAATACTTTGGTCAGGCGCAGTGGCTCATGCCTGTAGTCCCAGCACTTTGGGAGGCTGAGGTGGGGAGATCACTTGAGGTCAGCAGTATGAGACCAGTTTGGCCAACATGGCGAAACTCGTCTCTACTAAAAATACAAAAAATTAGCTGGGCGTGGTGGCACGCGCCTGTGATCCCAGCTACTTGGAAGCTGAGGTGGGAGAATTGCTGGAACCTCGGAAGGGGAGGTTGCAGTGAGCCAAGATCACGCCACTGCATTCCAGTCTGGGCAACAGAGTAAGATTCCATCTAAAAAAGAAAAAGAGAACTATTTTTTGCTTAATCAGCAACTTGATTTACTTGTGCCTAGTGTTCGTTCAGTCTGCCATACCTTGCATGAGTTTCGAAGTTTTTGCCTTTCCTTCTTAATGGCTTTTTTCTGGAGATCTTTTTCCTTCTTTGCCAACAATGCTTGCTGTCTAACTTCTTCCTCTTCTTTCTCCTTAGCTAACCGAGCAGCTTCTAATTCAGCTTGCCTTTGCTTTAAAAAAAGGGAGTAAAATCATTTTAATAAAGTAAAATTCCTAAATGCTTTATATGTTTTAAAATTTAAACTTCTAATAAATTATATTAGGAAAAAAGGCAACATAAACTTATTGAAAACTGAAGGATGAACTGGGAAAGGCAGCTGGTAAAGATCTATAGACATTTATTAGAAAATGTAAAATTGACATTAGAGATAAACATAATATTAAAGGAACTTATGACACCACTTTTTTGCTCAATAAAAACTTGCTGGTATGGAAGATCTCTCTCAATTATACCAACTTGTCATGATTAATTCACAGTAGCACCCAATTCTCTGCTTTCAAATTATAGTTTTTTTAAAAAAATAGATGTGAAGAATAAAGATATATTTTTAAATTTTTTATTATACTTTAAGTTCTAGGGTACATGTGCACAACATGCAGGTTTGTTACATATGTATACATGTGCCATGTTGGTGTGCTGCACCCATTAACTCATCATTTACATTAGGTATATATCCTAATGCTATCCCTTCCCCCTTCACCCACCCGACAGGCCCTGGTGTGTGATGTTCCCCTTCCCGTGTCCAAGTGTTCTCATTGTTCAATTCCCACCTATGGGTGAGAACATGCGGTGTTTGGTTTTCTGTTCTTGCGATAGTTTGCTGACAATGATGGTTTCCAGCTGCATCCATGTCCCTACAAAGGACATGAACTCATCCTTTTTTATGGCTGCATAGTATTCCACGGTGTATATGTGCCACATTTTCTTAATCCAGTCTGTCATTGATGGACATTTGAGTTGGTTCCAAGTCTTTGCTATTGTGAATAGTGCCGCAATAAACATAAGTGTGCATGTGTCTTTATAGCAGCATGATTTATAATCTAAAGATTTCATAAACATTTAAAGTCCACCTTCATTAAATGTTGTCTTACTTTTTCTTTAGCTTCTTGCTCCTTCCGTTTAGCTTCAGCTTTTGCTTTCTTTTCTGCTTCTTTCTTGGCTTTTTCTTCTTCCTTGAACTTTTTTATCCTTGGATCACAGCTATATGCATTGTCTACCAAAAGAAAAAGTTGATCTCATTTTGAATTTCTAACATTTAGGGTACTTAAAAAAAAAATCAATTATACTTACCAACTAATGTTCTTATTCTGTTCATTTCTTCTTTTTTTCTTTGTGCTCTTGTTGCTCTGTTCTGCTTTTCAATCCACCTCCTCTCATCACGACTATAAAACAAAATATTGGAAACAAACTACTGCTTATAGATACTGTGACTGGAAAATGTAATATTTTATAAAATATTAATATGCAAATAACATCCTAGAAGGTTAAAATGCTGCGTCATTATTAACATTAAACAATGACTTTTTCTTTTTTGAGACGCATTTTTGCTCTCGTCCCCCAGGCTGGAGTGCAATGGCATGATTTCGGCTCACTGCAACCTCCGCCTCCCGGGTTCAACTGAGTCTCCTGCCTTAGCCTCCGGAGTAGTTGGAATTACAGGTGCCTGTCACCACGCCTGGCAAATTTTTGTACTTTTAGTAGAGACAGAGTTTCGCCATGTTGGCCAGGCTGGTCTTGAACTCCTGACCTCAGGTGATCCACCTGCCTCAGCCTCCCAAAGTGCTAGGATTACAGGCATAAGTCAGCAGGCCTGGACTAAACAGTGGTTCTATTTAATATTAATTCTGGTTTATTTTTTGGACATTCATGTCAAAAGCATTTCTGCACACATACAAAAAACAAACAAACAAACAAAACCTAATAAAACCTAGGTTAAGCAACCAGAAGAAAAAGATTTTGCCGAACTGCGCTGACGTTATTTTGCTTGGCAATTTCTTAAGCATATCCTAACCAATTATTGATCTGGGCCCACCTTGTTTAACTTGTGAGAAAGGATTTCAAAATATTAAAAAATTGCTTAAAAAAGATGTACAAAGAGAAAAATTTGAAAGAAAATTTATGTGACATAGTTTTACATCATCACAAATACCAGAGAACCAAATAAATACCTTCCATTATTAATGATTTGCATACATACCATTCCGCTTTTTCTTTTTCTTCTTCATCTAAATAAGAAAATTCTCTCCAAGAATCAAAATTATACCTAATATAGACAGAAATAATATACAATCAAGAAAGAACAAATGAAAAAAAATTCCTTTTAATGCAAGTGGATGAATTTGTTTTAATGGATACCTTTCTTCTCTTCTAGTATTAAACTAAGGTCAAGTCTTTCTTCTTTTTTAATGACATTGCATTTGGTATGAAAATCTAAAATGCACGCATCACTCCATAATCAAAACCACACTTCCCTGCTGTCTCTTCTTTGTTAGGTTTTGTGCTTGACCAAGGCCTATTTTTAAATTTTCCTTGCCTTTCAGTTTCGCCAGTCTGTCAAGTCTGAAGGTAACCCTAGTAGTGGTTATCTCTTATCCAGTTTGTATCCTCTGAAGGTAAAAGCAATTACAACTGATAGAACTAAATCTTGTTATTTTTGTTCTACATGATTTTGTTTTTGTATTTACTAGGCATTTGATGAGAAAATGTAGCACACATAAAATGGCCACTATTATGTTTATTAAAAATTAGTGAATTAGTTACAGAGACAAATAGCACTGTCTCCTTCCTCATGAACTCAAGTACTTTTAGTAGTAACTACATAAAAATGTACTTATTTTTATTCAAATGACTCTGCAGTTTTCATGTTTTACTACCATCGTGTGCTTGATATCTAGAAATCTCATTAATAGAAAACAGGCTGAAAATCTTAAAAGCCTAAATATCAAAAGTAACAGAGTGCTTTTGTTCAGTGAAGGTTCTGCAATTTGCCCATCTCAATTAATTTATAAACAATCAAGTACTTATTGAATACTTTTCTTTTTAAAAGATGACAGCACCATACCAACAGTATATTCACTTACCAGAAAGAATAAAATATATCTACATCTTCAAATGATGAATTCATATCACCAAGTTTAGGAACATTTTTTTTATTTGACCATCTGAAATATCAAAGGAAATATTCTTAACATTCTTCAAAAATTATGTACAAAAGTTCAACAAACAACTTAATTTATTAAAAACAATAGTTTTAACTAATCCCTCTGATTTCTCTTCCCTACAAACTCTATAACTCGAAGATGGAGCTGGAAGGTCAGCAGTGGGGTATGAAACAACACAGGCGTGTGAAAAGTGAGGCCAGACAAAGACTGGGGTGAGGAGAGAAACACGGGACAACCTTCTAATCACAGCTTACCTTCAGTTCTGTAAAGTACAATGCCATAGCAGCTGCTAGTCAAGCTAGGAAAAATGGCAGCTAGCTCCTTTTGCCAAGCTCCTGTCCCTAAATAGGCAGCACAACAACAATCTGTAGGCCTAGCCCTTTAAAAATGTTAATTTAAATATTCACAGAGGGAAGTAATTTCTACCCCATCACCACCACCACCTTCCCCTTAGAGCCAGATTTCTTGGCTCAGCACTTCATCGATCACTGCTGAAAAGGATCCTGAGGCTGCTACTGATCCATGTTTTCTACTCTCTGAAATCATTACACAGAAAAATATACTACTCCTTTTTACCACCTCAGCACTGTTATAAAACAAATGTGGCCAGACACTGTGGCTCACGCCCGTAATCCCAGCACTTTGGGAGACTGAGGCCAGTGGATCACCTGAGGTCAGGAGTTTGAGACCAGTCTGGCCAGTATGGTGAAACTCTGTCTCTACTAACAATAGACAAATTAGTGGCGGCAGATTCCTATAATCTCAGCTACTCAGGGGGCGGAGGCAGGAGAATTGCTTGAACCTGGGAGGCAGAGGTTGCGGTGAGCCAAGATCGTGCCACTGCACTCCAGCCTTGGCAACAGAGCAAGACCCTGTCTCAAAATAAACAAAGAAAAAAACAAAAACAAACAAACAAAAATAAACGTGAAATCCAAGGGAGATAAGATGGTGGAAATACTAGGCGGCGCCAAACCGCTAACCGAAGTGGTTCTCAAATTTGGCTGCACAGTAGAATCACCTGGGAACCTTAAAAATCCCCACGGGAATTCAAACCAATAAATCAGAATCTTTCCGGGGGAACACAGGCATCAGGAGTTCTTCCTATTCTCCAGGTAATTCCAATGTGCAGCTAAGATGTGCTTTAAGGGAACCTGCCAACGCAGATGGAAAATAAAAGATGTAAAATAATATTGGTACACGCTATTTTAAAACAAACTTTAATGAAATAAAATGTATGCTTTAATCATAAATAATGTTTTGTCAAAGAAGCCTTATGATAATCAGATGATCAAATAAAGAACAAAGGCTTTTCTCAACTGACAATGAGTCAGAGTAGTATACTCATTCATAAAGAGGAAATCAAAGAATGGAAAATTACTGTCACCTAAGTGTAAGAATCACACTATATCAGATACTATTATTTCTCTCAAAAATTTTTTTTTTGTTTTTTGAGATGGAGTCTCACTCAGCCGCCCAGGTTGGAGTGTGCTGGCACGATCTCGGCTCACTGCAACCACCGTCTCCTGGGTTCAAGTGAAACACCTGTCTCAGCCTCCCAAGGAACTGGGATTACAGGCGTACACCTCCACGGCCGGCTAATTTTTGTATTTTAGTAGAGACGGGATTTCACCATGTTGGTCAGGCTGGTCTTGAACTCCTGCTCTCAGGTGATCCGTCTACCTCGGCCTTCCACAGTGCTGGGATTACACGTGTGAGCCACTGTGCCCAGCCCAAGTAAATTTAAAAGAGAAACCTCCCATAAATTGAACAGAAATTTTACTATGGAAATGTATAACTTCTGTTCAGGAAGCAATATAAATGAGAACAGTAAGTTCACCAGAAGGGCTCAATATTGCAGAGAAGGAGGAGGAGGAGGAGGAAGAGAAAGTGGGACAGTGGAAATAATCTATAAATGAAACCATCATCAGAGGGAAAAAACAGAAACCTGGAAGACTACAAGAAACAAGCCAAGAGGGCACTACGATCAAAAGGGATGCCTTAACTCACCTGGAATTCCTTTCAAACACTGGGGAAAACACTTCGAAGAAATTATCCTTTGCTTCACTTTTAGAAGGAACTGAGTTATCAAAAGTAGGATCTACACTGTTAAATGCTCGTCTTTTCACTGGATCAGATAACATTTCATAAGCTGAGAAAAAAATTGTTAAGATCATATCACCATAACTTTACCTATTTTTTTCTTCAAGAAAACAAATATTTCCCTCCTTAAAACATAAAAGTCATTAATTTTCATATTTGAAAATTTTGTTTGCAGGTTGGGGAGGATTTAATTTAGGTAACAACAGCTTTAGCACTACTAGATCTAACTGGACTTAATTCCTTCTTTATTTTTCTAGTAGACAAGTGACAAAACAGTATCACCCACCCTTCAAGAGAACAGATGACTCTGGGGAAAAAGAAATAGCTAGTAAGTTAACTGTTAGATCCCAAGGTTGTAAAAGATCGAAGGATCTTAGGCTTCTGGAGCACTGTGTAAGAGAGCTGGCAAAGAGTAAATTTGAACGGTGTGCATACAACTGTTTAAAAATTAGCATCAAAATGTAAAATCACATTTAAGGAAACATTTAGAAATGGTGCCAACCTATATTAATTTGCTTAGTGATGTGTATGTAAATAGCAATAAGTAACTGTAGGGTCTGTACTAGGATATAATCAACTTCTTGATTTAAACTAGGCTAGCAAAACATCTGAGGAACAGTTTAGTCCCATAAAGCATCTGAAACGAAAAAAAAAAAAAAATCTTAGTATTCTCATCATTAAATAGAACACTTACATGAATTAACTGTAGGATGAGCTTCTGATAAGAATCACCTGGGGATCCTGTTAAAATGCAGATTTTAATCAGTAGGTTTGGGGCAGGGCCTGAGACTGCATTTCTAATAATCTGCCAGGTGTTGCTGATGCTGCTGGCTGGGGAAACCTCACTTTGTGTAGTGAGGCTCTGGGGTGATGATTAGAAATAACTTGATATAACTGAAATGTTTTAAAACGTCAAAGGATAGTTGAATGAACTACAGTATGCATAAGAAACCCAATCCCAGCAATTAATAAATAACAATTACTATTAGAAATTCCTGACTCTAAAGCATTTTCTTACCTTTAGTTATGCAAGTGAAGTAGTCATTATCTCCTTCTTTTATTGGTTCACCAGCTGCTTTCCGTTTGTCTGGGTGATGTTTTAAAACCATTGCTTTATCTACAAAACCAGTCAGATTGAGATAATTTGTCACTTTAAGCACCAAAACTAAAGATAAAAATGAGCTACATGTAGACCATTTCTAAAATCATAAGGCTAATATTAGAATCTTTTCTCCCACAGTAAAATATATGATTATTCAATGTGAAAATTATAAACTGATTTATTATTATTTTTTTCTGAGATGGAGTTTTGCTCTCGTTGCCCAGGCTGGAGTGTAATGGCGCGATCTCAGCTCACTGTAACCTCCGCCTCCCAGGTTCAAGTGATTCTCCTGCCTCAGCCTCCCGAGTAGCTGGGGTTACGGGTGCCCCCACCACGCTCAGCTAATTTTTTGTATTTTTAGTAGAAACAAGGTTTCACTATGTTGGCCAGGCCGGTCTTGAACTCCTGACCTCAGGTGATCCACCCACCTCAGCCTCCCAAAGTGCTGGGATTACAGGTGTCAGAAACTGTGCCCGGCTTGAAATAATAATAATAATAATTATTATTATTATTATTTTTTTTTTACTTCAGTTTTCTCTTTTAATAAACAAAACCATACAAGGTACAGTTCCAAAGTACAAAATCAACCAGTTCTGAACTGATTGGTGATTAACAGCACACAGATCAGTCCTTCCTTAAGGGAATAGTTTCCTCCCTGATGCCCTCTTTGGTCACTATGCAGATCCGGAGCGCGTCCCCAGTGTAAACGTCTCTCTCAGCCGCAGAAATAAAGACATCTTTCACCAGCCGCATGGCTCTGTCCAAGGACAGCGGGACATGCTCCACATTCTGCATGTTCTTAAAACCAACCTGGTTGTCAAGCAGGGGCTGTAGCATGGCACTTGCTGAGCCTCCAGCCTTGAAGGAGTCTCTCTGGTAAGACCCTACTGGGTCAAAGCTGTATACAGCCCCCTTTCCTTCTTCATCAAGTCCACCGATGATGTTGTAAACATAGCATGGAAAGAAGCGCCTTGAATACAGGATCGTAGACAGCATTGCAGCAATTGCCCCCATAGTCATGGCCTTATTATTGGAATGCTTATACATCTTTAGTCTTGCTTCAATAATCTTTGTCAGGGTAAGACAGTCTCCATGAAAACCACTGCATCCCATGACTGTTTTGTCTCTTAATTTGTAACATTTGGGGCTATCCCGGGTATGAATTGAAAACCCTTCACTCAGTCGAGTATCAGAAGCAACAATTGCAAAATCTTCTCCAGCAATTGCCAGTACAGTACCTCCGTTAAAAGCGTAGGGTGAAAATCGCATCTGCAAAGGGCCCGCGGCTCTGTGCGGCTCCATCCCCAAGTCTCTGCCAGGAGCCGAATACATGGCTATGGAAGACAACATCGTACAACTGCGCCTGCTGCTCCGACACCTGCTGTCTCACGGCGAGATGGCTGCCGTGACCGGACCTTGAAATAATTATTTTAAGAACTAGCCAAAGTGCCCCTAGCCAACGACAGTGACTGTTAACATTTTGGTGTATTTCTGCATAGATATTTTTGTTTTCTTAAGCATGTGCTTTTAAAAATTCAGGTGTAGGCTGGGCATGGTGGCTCATGCTTGTAATCCCAGCACTTTGGGAGGCCAAGCTGGGAGGATCACTTGAGGTCAGGAGTTCAAGACCAGCCTGGCCAATATGGCAAAACCTGGTTTCTACTAAAAATACAAAAACTAGATGGGTGTGGTGGTGCATGCCTGTGGTCCCAGCTACTCCGGTGGCTCAGACATAAGAATCGCTTGAACCCACGAAGTGGAGGTTGCAGTGAGCTGAGATGGCGCCACTGCATTCCAGCCTGGGTGAGTGAGACTCTGTCTCAAAAAGAAGAAGAAGAACAAAAAAATTCAGGTGTAATCATATGTACTAATTTATATTCTGCTTTTCTCAACTTCACATTATAGCATTTGCATTTTCCATGGTTTTTTCCTTGTAAACTCTTCAAATTTTTCTTTCAAATGACTGCTTAATACAGTATTACAAGTAGATTTGTTGTAATTTAGGCATTTCTCTACTGTTGGACACTTGGGCCATTTCCAATTTTGCATTATAATAAATAATGCCAACTTGAGTAATTTTAAATATAAGTATTTTTCCTTATTTAGGATTCTTTCTCAGGATATAATCACAGAAGTGAACTTCGTGAATGGAAATGGAACAAGTTATTTTCCAAAAGGCATACTATTTCATACTCCTATGTGAATATTCTTTCACCACAGCCTCAGCCACAGTAGGTATAATTATTTAAAATTTGTGATTATCACTGGTGGTCAACAATTTTTTTGTTTTTCATCCTTTAACGGGAAAAAGGAGGGGCTGTCTCAGTTTTTCTTCTGACTCTGTGTGTCACTTTACAATAAATAATGGCTAGCTGTTAACATCTACGGAGCAGCTGACATGTGCCAGGCCTGTCTACCAGTTAATATTCTCCATGATCCTATGAAGAAAGTACTATTACTGTCTCCATTTTATAGATGAGGAAAACGAGGCACAGAGATGTTATGTAGCCACTACCACTGCAACTTGCTCAAATTTCCAGCCAAGTCGGGCTCTAATCCAGACAGCGTGACTCCTCAGCCTGTGTTTGAATGCTGCCTCTCCTAATTCACTATGTTTATTGCTAATTTTTTCCCAACTGTTTTGTTAACACTTATGTTTTTTAAAAAACTTAGTCATTTTTATTTACATTTACTGATCATTTATAATTTCTTCTAGTACTTATAATAGTTCTAGTTTCATTAATATTTCCTACAGTTAGATTGAAGAAATTTTTAAATCTTTTTGGAATTTTAATATAGCCAAGAAAGTATCTAAACTTGTCATTTTTCAAAATCTTACTGTGATTTAATAATCCTTCCCTATTCTACTGATTTGTGATACTATCTTTATAACAGTAAATTTTACAAGGACTTGTTTTGGTTACTTATTGTTGCCCTGGGGTTATCTTTACAATGACCACAGCTTTCTTATATATTTGATGGTAACTTACAAAAACTGTAATTTTTGCTTATTTTTCTTGCATCTAGTCCCTTAACTCTCTTTTGCTTTTCTTTTCTTTTTTTTTTTTTTTTTGAGACGGAGTCTCGCTCTGTCGCCCAGGCTGGAGTGCAGTGGCCGGATCTCAGCTCACTGCAAGCTCCGCCTCCCGGGTTCATGCCATTCTCCTGCCTCAGCCTCCTGAGTAGCTGGGACCACAGACGCCTGTCACCTCGCCCGGCTAATTTTTTGTATTTTTTAGTAGAGACGGGGTTTCACCGTGTTAGCCAGGATGGTCTCGATCTCCTGACCTCGTGATCCGCCCGTCTCGGCCTCCCAAAGTGCTGGGATTACAGGCTTGAGCCACCGCGCCCGGCCTCTCTTTTGCTTTTCCAGGCAGATCCTATATTATCTACAAATGTATTTATTTCCTTTTTTCCAACAGTTGTCTCTTATTTAATAACTTAACTCACTAACCCAAACTCCCAAAAGAGCATAAAAAATAAAATGCAGGCTGCTTCACCCCTGGATTTTAGGTAACAGCATTAATGCCACATAGCTAAAAGTTTGCTAGCTGTGGGCCTGAAACAGTTATCAAAGTAGGGAATTAACTACATTTCTTTTCAAAATTCTTATCAAAAAGGAATGGGTGTTAAACTGTGGTATGTGTTTTCACTACCTACTTAGGAAATCACATAGATTTAATATTATCTGAGCTATAATTCTGCTATATTAATATACTTCCTAAGTTGGATACCTGAGAGAAACTCTGTGTTCATGAACACTATTATTCTTTTAGTATACTGTTAAATTGCATTTGTTATTTTATTTTATTTTGAGACAGGGTCTCACTCTGTTGCCCAGGCTAGAGCACAGAGGCACGATCTTGGCTCACTGCAGCCTTAACCTCCCAGGCTCAGGTGATCCTCCCACCTCAGCCTCTCAAGTGGCTGGGATTACAGGTGCGCTCCACCATGCCTTGCTAACTTTTTAAATTTTTTGTAGGGAAGGGGTTTCGCCATATTGGCCAGGCTGGTCTTGAACTCCTGGGCTCAAGCGATCCTCCCACCATGGCCTCCCAAAGTGCTAGAATTACAGGCCTGCGCCACCACACCTGGCCACTATTTTTTCATAATACAAGTATCTGTACCCACTGAGAGGGTACATGTGATATTTTGTTCATAATACACGAACAAAATCCATTTTTTTTTTTTTGAGATTGAGTCTCACTCTGTTGGCCAGGCTGGAGTGCAATGGCACAATCTCGGCTCACTGCAACCTCCGCCTCCTGGGTTCAAGCGATTCTCCTGTCTCAGCCTCCGAAGTATCTGGGATTACAGGCACCTGCCACCACATTCAGCTAATTTTTGTATTTTTAGTAGAGACAGGGTTTCACCACGTTGGCCAGGCTTGGTCTCGAACTCCTGACCTCATGATCCGCCCGGCTCGGCCTCCCAAAGTGCCGGGATTACAGGCATGAGCCACTGTGCCTGGCCTCATTTTGTGCATAATTCATGATACATGCATAAACCATATAATGATCAAGTCAGGGTATTTGGGTATCCATCAACTTGAGTGTTTATTATTTCTATGTATTATGAACATTTCAAGTTCTCTCTTCTAGCTATTTTGAAATATACAATACATTATTGTTAACTATTGTCACCCCACTCTGCTACAGAACACTGGGACTTATTCCTTCTAACTGTATGCTTGTGTCCATTGACCAACCTCTCTTTATCCCTCTCCCCCCAACACCCTTCCCAGCCTCTGGTATCTATCATTCTATCTACTACCTCCATGAGATCAACTTTTTAAGCTCCCACTGTTCTCAAAAGTGAGAACATGCAATATTTGCTTTCCTGTGCCTAGTTTATTTCACTCAACATAATGACCTCCAGTTCCATCCATATTGCTGCAGACATGATTTCATTCTTTTTTATGGCTGAGTGGTATCCCATTGTGTACATATACATTTTCTTTATCCATTAGACTGCTGATGGACACTTAGGTGGATTCCTTATCTTTGTTATTATAAACAGAGCTGCAATAAAAACATGGGAGTGCAAGTAACCCTTTGACATACTGTTTTCTTTTTCTTTGGATAAATATCCAGTAGTGGGACTGCTGGGCTATATGGTAATTCTATTTTTAATTTTTTGAGAAATCTCCATACTATTTTCTATAGTGGCTATGCTAATTTACATTCCTACCAACAGTGTATAAAAATTCCCTTTTCTTGAATTTGCTATTGTTTTAACATTTTAACTGGGTTTTTTTTTCATTATATTAATAGGAATTGTTTGTAGGATTTTTTGAGCTCTCTGCTAGGTTTTGCATACTCAGATTACATTAAACTTTACAACTTAACAAAATGAATTATTCCAAAACAGTTTATGATTAACTGATTCTCCAATTACAAAATAAAAAATCAAGTTTATATTCAGTATTAGAATGTTTGATTCTTTAACACTTGAAACAATTCACCTGAAAAATGATCTGGGCCTAAAAATTGTTTTTAGGAGTAAATCCTTTGGTAACTTTAATGTTTTCATCCTTTTTTGTTTCTTTTTCTTGCGAGGGCAGGGGGACAGGGTCTTACTACTGTCCAGGGTGGAGTGCAGTGGTGTGATCATGGCTCACTGCATGGCTTCTTCACCTCCTGGGCTCAAGCGCTATCTCAGCCTTCTGAGCAGCATGGGCACGCACCACTATGCCCAGCTAATTTTTGTATTTTTTGTAGAAATGGGGTTTTGCCATGTTGTCCAGCCTGGTCTTGAACTACAGAGCTCAAGCAATCCACCCACCTCAGCCTTCCAAATGCTGGGATCACAGGCATGAGCCACCATGATTAACTCTTTGTGTATTTCACTACGTTGTGAGTATCCTGTCTCTGAAATGCTTGGGACCAAAAGCGTTTGGGATTTCAAATTTTTTTAGATTTTGGAATATCTGCATTATACTTACTGGGTGAGCATCCATTCCAAATCTGAAAATCGAAAATCCTCCAGTGAGCATTTCCTTTGAAGTGTCATACTGGCACTCACAATTTGGAGCATTTTGGACTTTGGATTTTTGGATTAGGGATGCTCAACTTGTATTTGTTTATTCTTCTTATAAAACCCATTTTGGGATATTGTCTTATTTATTTTCTTCCTACATCTTCCTTTGTGCTATTCTTTTAAACCTCTGAATTGAATTTCCACCTTATCTTTTTTCCCTCTTTTGAAAAAAGTAACAGAATAGGTTAAGGCAATGAATTTACTTAAAGTACAGCTCTAGCTGCCAGTCCTTAAGTTTTGGTAAAGCAGTAATCTTAATTTTGTGGAAAAAAAGAAATCTATTGCATAATTTTTATTTCTGTCTAGGCTCAAAAGAATATATTTAATTTCCCAAGTGACTGGTATTTTTGGTTTGTTTAATCATATCTATCTGATTCAACTGAGATAAAATTTACATAAAATAAATGCCCAGATTTTAAGAATTCATTAAGTTCAGTGAGTTTTGACAATCATATACACTCATGTAACTGCTACCCAAAAGAAAACACAGGCCATTTCCATCATCCAAAAAGTTCCCTTGTACCCTTTTCCACTGGGCTCCCATCCTCTACCAGCTGAGGCAACCATTTTCTGATGCCTGTCACCACTTTTGTATGTTCTTGAGCTTCAAGTAGATGTAACTTACAGTATGTCTGTGTCTGGCTTCTTTTACTCATGGTTTGAAATTCATCCATGTTTTTCTGTGTATTGGCAATTTGTTCTTTTAAAAATTGCTGATTAGTATTACACTGCACCAAAATATATAGCAGTTTGCTTATCTATTTCCATGTTATTAAACATTTGGGTGATTTCCAGTTTCTGAGGTGCAGTGGCATTATCTCGGCTCACTGCAAGCTCCAACTCCTGGGTTCACGCCATTCTCCTGCCTCAGCCTCCGGAGTAGCTGGGATTACAGGCACCCACCACTACTCCCAGCTAATATTTTTGTATTTTTAGTAGAGACGGGGTTTCGCCATGTTGGCCAGGCTGGTCTCGAACGCCTGACCTCAGGTGATCCACCCGCCTCAGCCTCCCAAAGTGCTAGGATTACAGGCGTGAGCCAGCACAGCCAGCTCCTACTTCACAATTTATTTTCATTACTGACATTCAAAATATACTCAACAAAAATAACTTTGCTTGTAATATGAAGCAAGCACTCAAAGGCCCTCAAATGGTACCAGACTTACATTTTCATTAGGTTTGTTTGTGCTAATAATTACAGATTTGCAAACAGTAACTCTGCATTTTAACTTTTAGATAGATTTTCAGAAAGCAGGGAGTAGCAACTGTGTTTTATAGTGACAGAGGTGCAAGAATGACAGCTTCTTTCTGAATAAAGACTGATGGAATATTCCGCAAGGGTGGTAGAGAGTAAGTTATAATTACCCTTATTGTTAACAATCTCTGCACTGGTGCTACAAAACTTTTGGCTAGAGAATACATATTCAAAAGCTATATTTCTTTTCTTTTCCTTTTTTTTTGAGACAGAGTCTCACTCTGTCGCCCAGGCTGGAGTGCAGTGGCCGGATCTCAGCTCACTGCAAACTCTGCCTCCCGGGTTCACGCCATTCTCCTGCCTCAGCCTCCCGAGTAGCTGGGGCTACAGGTGCCCGCCACCTCGCCCAGCTAGTGTTTTGTATTTTTTTTAAGTAGAGACGGGGTTTCACCGTGTTAGCCAGGATGGTCTCGATCTCCTGACCTCGTGATCCGCCCGTCTCGGCCTCCCAAAGTGCTGGGATTACAGGCTTGAGCCACCGCGCCCGGCCGCCTCTTTTCCTTTTTAATGAGACAGAGTCTCAAGCTCTGTTGCTCAGGTTGGACTACAGTGGTACAATTTCAGTTCACTGCAACTTCTGCCTCCCAGGTTCAAGCGATTCTCATGTCTCGGCCTCCCAAGTAGTTGGGCTTACACGCATGCACCACCGCACCTGGCTGATTTTTGTATTTTTAGTAGAGATGGGGTTTCACCACGCTGGCCAGGCTGGTATTGAACTCCAGCCTCAAGTAATCCGCCTGCCTTGGCCTTCCAAAGTGTTGGGATTACCGGTGTGAGCTACTGTACCTGGCTAAAAATCTATTTCTACAAGGCCAATAAAAAGAGTGGATGTAGGACGGGTGCTGTGGCTCACGCCTGTAATCCCAGCACCCTGAGAGGCCGACGTGGGTGGATCACCTGAGGTCGGGAGTTCGAGACCAGCCTGACCCACATGGTGAAATCCCGTCCCTACAAAAAATACAAAATTAGCCAGGCGTGGTGGCACATGCCTGTAACCCCAGCTACTCAGGAGGCTGAGGCAGGAGAATCGCTTCAACCCAGGAGATGGAGGTTGCAGAGAGCCGAGATCGCCCCATTGCACTCCAGCCTGGGCAACAAGTGTGAAATTCTGTCTCAAAAAAAGAGGGTGAATTTAACAGAAGCAAATGAATGTTTCTTTTGCAATTTATTGCACATTTTTAATCTTTTGAGAAACAAAGAATTATTTCACCTTAAAACACAAACTATTTTCACAGTTATATATCAATTCTAATTAACAAATTTATCTGTATTGAGACATATTTGGTCTTTTTATGCTATTCATTTTTTTTTTTGGAAACAGAGTCTCACTCTTGTTGCTCAGGCTGGAGTGCGATGGCGCGACCTCGGCTCAATGCAACCTCCACCTCCTGGGTTCAAGCGATTCTCCTGCCTCAGTCTCACAAGTAGCTGGAATTACAGGTGCCTGCCACCATGCCCAGCTAATTTTTTTGTACTTTTAGTAGAGACAGGGTTTCACCATGTTTTCCAGGCTGGTCTCGTACTCCTGACCTCAGGTGATCACCCATCTTGGCCTCCCAAGGTGCTGGGATTATAGCCGTGAGCCACCACGCCCAGCCAACTTTAATATAGTAAAACTTCTTTCATATAGTAAAACTTTACAAACACTTGTACGTGGCAAATGGATTTTTCTGGCATTTATGTATACTGGAATAACTATTCACATGTATTAGCATATGCTTTGCCTAGAATCACGCCAGCCTTTAAACAAATCTGGTTTAAAATAATCTGATAAATTCCTTCACTTTGTTAAAAAATATTTCCTGTGATTTTCCTAAATGTAATGGGGACGATTTTGAGTTATACTATACTATACTAAGTATTGACTAATAATTTTTAGCATAGGCGTTCTTATTCAGTCATCTTCCTTCAAGTATAATGCCTCCTCTTCTTGACAGGCCCTGACTCCCTACTCCTTTTCCATGTGGCCACAATCTTACCCTCTCTGACCTCATTACCCATTCTCTAGAGTGGAGAGCAGAACATTCCCATTCTCCTAAGATAGAAAACTGATCACCTTTATCTCTTAACTCTTTCACTAAACTTTATTAGTTGAACTGATCACGTGTATAAGAAATTATGTCCACCGGATTGCAAAGCATAGGACATTTAGGAGCATTAAGGGATGGTGTTTTATAAGGCATATGAAGACTGGGGTCCCAACATTACCCTGTCCCATGCCAAATTTTAACCTTGTCAATGAAAACAACAATAAAACATCAGACAACTTTCTTGGACAGAAGACAGGGTGATATCTATAAAGGTGTGACCTAAGATTACAAAATAACCTAAAAAAAAAAACAAAGAAAAAGGCAGTATCCACTAAGTACAGCTGGCCATACTTCTAAAGAGAGGCGAAGTATTATTTTTTAAAAGCTTGCCATTGGGAGAATATTCTGTATCCACACACACACACCCATCCTAATTTCTTATCCCTAATGGGAAAGTCTACATGTAAAATGGATTGCTTTCTTCTGATTCTGAAGGCAAGGGAGACCATGGTTTTTTGCTTGTTATGACAATATAACACATGCTGTTAAATGTAGTTACGGCTGCAGACTATGATACCGTGTATCTTTTAAAAAGCATAGGGTGTTCCTATACCAGATACGTGATTATTTCAAAATAACTAAGTACTTAAAGCATAGGGTGTTCCTATAACAGATATGTGATTATTTCAAAATAACTAAGTACTTACGAGCTGCTTTGATCTGTCTCTGTGTAGCCTTGTATCTCACATGGCCAAGTCCAAGAACTGCATAATGATCTTGGTTCTGATAAAAACACAAAAGGGAGTCAAATTTGAAATGGAGCCAATATATTCCATCCCTTGTGTTATAAGGTACCAATGCTATATTGGTACCTTAATATAGCATTTCCCAAAGCGACATTTCATCAGGTGTCTGGTAAAAGGTTCTGTATAAAACAGGTTCTATGGTCATGTACGGTTGAGAAATGTGGATTAGGCTGGGTGCCATGGTTAAAGCCTATAATCCTAGCACTTTGGGAGGCCCAGGTGGAGGATTGCTTGAGCCCAGGAATATGAGGCCAGCCTGGGCAACAAAGCAAGATTCCTGTCTCCACAAAAAAATTTTTTAAAAATTAGCTGGGTGTGGTGGTGTGCACCTGTAGTTACAGCTACTCAGGAGTCAGAAGTAGGAAGATTGCTTGAATCTGGTAAGTAGAGACTGCAGTGAGCTTGATGATGCCACTGCACTCCAGGATAGGTGACAGAGCAAGACCCTGTCTTTTTTTCTTTTTTTTTTTTTTATGATTTTAAGATTTTACTTTTTTGAGACAGAGTCTTGCTCTGTTGCCCAGGCTGGAGTGCAATGGTGCCATTTTGGCTCACTGCAACCTCTGTCTCCCGGGTTCAAGCAATTCTCCTGCCTCAGCCTCCCAAGTTGCCAGGGTTACAGGTGCACACCACCATGCCTGGCTAATTTTTGTATTTTTAGTAGAGACAGGGTTTCACCTTGTTGGTCAGGCTGGTCTCGAACTCCTGACCTCAGGTGATCTACCTGCCTTGGCCTCCCAAAGGGTCAAGGGATTACAGGTGTGAGCCACCGCACCGGGCCAAGACCCTGTCTTTAGAAAAAAGGCAGGGTGTGCTAGTTCACGCCTATAATCCCAGTGCTTTGGGAGGCTGAGGTGGGCGGATCATGAGGTCAGGAGTTTGAGAAAAGCCTGGCTAACATGGTGAAATCCTGTCTCTACCAAAAATACAAAAATTAGCCGGGCATGGTGGTGCCCACCTGTAATCCCAGCTACTTGGGACGCTGAGGCAGGAGAATTGCTTGAATCTGGGAGGCGGAGGTTGCAGTGAGCCGATACCATGCCACTGCACTCCACCCTGGGCAACAGAGTGAGACTCTGCATCAAAAAAAATAAAATAAAATAAAATATAAATTTAAAAAAGGGTAAATGTGGACTATTACATAGCCTCCTTGATGATTTATAGGCACAAAAGCCTAAGAAAGGCTCTGAGAAGTCCTGTAATTAGATTTAACAAATAAACAGAAACCTGTAAAACCTAGCATCTTCCAAACCTACTTGACCAAAGACCCCTTTTTTCTCTTAGCACCTGTTGATAGCTTATGGTCATCCTATGGCACTTATGGCTACATGTTCTTGTTTTACTTATTGTGTCACTGGAATATAAGCTATGTGGAAGCAGTAATACTGTCTTGTTCAGTACAGTATCCTCAGCACCTAGAACAGTATCTGACATGGTGTTTGATCCCTATTTGATGAATGAAAAGAAACCGAACAAGTGAATGAACCCTGCTACCTTACTCTGATACAATCTACTTCTTTCTATACCAAAGACCTTCTCCCTCTTAAAGATCTCGACACTCCCCAGTTCTGTCTTTTCCTGACTCTGCCTTCTTCTCAAGTTACTATCTTCTCTCATTTTCTTTACTACCCAGCTTTGAAAGGGTATTTACACTTTGGTCCTACTTCATCACTTCCTAATCACTCCTCATCCACTGTAATCTCTTGCCTTCCCAATCATTTTACTCAACCTGCTTTCAATGAGAGCACTGAAGTAGTTTGTTAAATCCAATGTTTTTTTTTTTTTTTTTTGAGATGGAGTTTTGCTCTTGTTGCCCAGGCTGGAGTGCAGTGGCACGATCTCAGCTCACAGCAACCTCCACCTCCCAGGTTCAAGCGATTCTCCTGTTTCAGCCTCCTGAGTAGCTGGGATTACAAGCATGTGTCACCATGTCCGGTACAATGTTTTTTAAAATAATTTTTCATGTTATGTGACTGACCTTTTTCTGAAGCAGTGACACAAGTGACTCTTTTTCCCTTTTTATTTTTTGAGACAAAGTTTTGCTCTTGTTGCCCAGGCTGGAGTGCAATTGTGTGATCTCGGCTCATCGCAACCTCCACCTCCTGGGTTGAAGCGATTCTCCTGCCTCAGCCTCCCAAGTAGCTAGGATTACAGGCATGCGCTGCCAGGCCTGGCTAATTTTGTATTTTTATTAGAGATGGGGTTTCACCACGTTGGTCAGACTGGTCTCGAACTCCTGACCTTGGGTGATCTGCCCGACTCAGTCTCCGAAAGTGCTGGGATTATAGGCATGAGCCACCGCACCCTGCCTCTTTTTCCCTCTTGCTCCTCCCTTAGTTTCTGGAAGAATACGGTGCCTGATGTTTAGGAAGTCTTTTTTTCAAATAACAAAGTGTCTTTTTCCTTGTTTTCTTTCTACTTCTGTTACCCTTCTTAGTATCCTCTGCTGTTTTCCTCCTCTTCCTACCCTGGAAATATCCATGCTCCTCAATGTTCAGTCTCTTTTTTTTAAATGGATGAGGTGGTGGGAGAATCAGCTAACACTTTCTGAGTGCTTACTTTTCCAAGTGTTTTATACATATGCCTTAGCTCATTTAGTCCTCTAAACAACCAATGACATAGGAACTCTTTTTATCCACTATTTGTTTGGCATTTATCATGTGGCAAGTACTAACTGAAGCGCTTTATAAGCATCCTTTTATTAATCCTCAAGATAAACCTCTGAGCTGTTAACAATCTCACTGTAGCAACAAGGGAAATGAAGTACACACATGTCTGGGAACTTTCCCAAGGTCCAAGTGCACCAAATGGCAGAACCAGATTTGAATTCAGGCACTCCAATTCCACAGCATACACATTTAGCTACTATATAAGTAGCTACTAAAGCATTATCTATTTGTTTATACTTTTGACCCTTGCTGATGTCATTCAATTCCCCACAGCAACTACCACTATGTGCCAAGGACTTCAAAAAGTCTTTGGCTCTGACCTCTTTTTGGAGTCATAGACCAATTTCGAACCATCTACTAGACAGCTTCACCACTATGGTACCAAACCTCAGTCTTCACATAGCCAAACCTGGACACAAACGGCACCTCCCACATTCTTATCCTCATCCCAGCATTGGTTACTGACCTCACACTCTAGCAGGTCACTCAAGCCCTAATGCTGGGGAGGACCTCTGAATACTTCCCTTTCTCTGGTGCCACACAGCCAGGGTCACCAAAGCCTATCAATTCTACCTCCAAAAAAAGGAAATCTGACCCTTCTTCCTCAAAACTCAGCCACACAGTAAGTTCAAGGATTCAGTCACAGGTCTGCCTTAGTGCACTAGCCCTATAACAGTAAACTATTCACTTCCCCTCCAGTCCCTTGCCCCCTTTCAAGCAATTTTTTGTACTGCCAAGGGAATTACTTTTCTAAAATTAGCTAAGAAACTTTTGATGGCATCTTACTGTCCCCAAAATAAATTTTAATTCCTTCTTTAGCACGGTGTAAAAAGGACACAACAGAGTTTGGTCTAGAGTCCAAAAGATTTTAAGGGCACTAGATTTCTCACCACCATACTGCATGTACCCTATACGACTCATCAATCCCTCGAGAGGCACTACATATTCTTTTACTCCTTTGTGTCTTTGTATATCTTACTCCTTTGGCCCAGAATACTTCTCTCATTTCTCTGCTTCACTAACTGCCGCCTGTCCTTTTAAGACCAGTGCAAACATTATCTTTTCTTTGAACTCTTCCTGGATTTCTCCAGCAGAGACAGTATCTCATGGCTAGTGCTAACCCACTGAAGACTTAGTAATAAACAGATGCTAAATTATAGTCATCTTGCTGAACCATCTTAAAACACGGTTTATTAATGGAAAACTCCTAAGAAAATTGTCTATGTCTAACAAAGCATCTGACTGAACAAAATATTCAGATATTAAATACCTTCCAGTCTTTGGGATCAAGTGTTTTCAGCATGGCAAACTCTTCCAACTGCAATTCTTCATCTTCTGATTCCTCAGATAACTCTTTCTTATCCTCCAGTTCCTGAAAAGAGGCAGAAGCATTTCTGTTTCTCCTCTTAACAAAAGCTTCAAACCATCTTCCCACAGGTTCAACTCGACAAAGTGTAGAGGCTGTGATTGAAAGTGTTAAGAGAGGCTTCAATGTATTGCATGGAATAAATCTGTTTCAAGGCAATTAACTTTTTCAGGAAATAAAATCAAAACAGTGATACAAGAATATACTTTTAAAACCACCAACTAAGAAAATAATTACAGTCATCCAGTTTACATGAGGGTTAACAAGAAATTATCCTTTCCTAATATTAAAGAGTATTTAATCAACCTCTTATCTGGTTAACATAATCAACCTTTATGTTATCAGTTATCTGACAATATAAAAAAACTCAGTAATGTCAACAATAAATCAGTGCTTTTCTCACGATATGAGAGTAAGCTGAGGAACAGGAAGAAATGTTGCAAACTGCTTGACTGCTTGACTTTTAGACGAATTATTTTATTTATTTATCTTTTTACTTTTTTTTTTTTGAGATGGAGTTTTGCTCTTACTGCCCAGGCTGGAGTGCAATGGCGAGATCTCAGATCAATGCAACCTCCACCTCCTGGGTTCAAGTGATTCTTGTGCCTCAGCCTCCCGAGTAGCTGGGATTACAGGCATGCACCATCATGCCCCGCTAATTTTGTATTTTTAGTAGAGATGGGGTTTCTCCATGTTGGTCAGGCTGGTCTCGAACTCCTGACCTCAGGTGATCCGCCCGCCTCGGCCTCCCAAAGTGTTTAGATTACAGGCGTGAGCCACTGCGCCCAGACAAATAATTTTAAAAAAGTAATAAATAGTGATAAATTGTCACGAAGAGCTAGCCTCACCAAAAATAAAAAATCTAAAAACAACCCAAACTATCTTTTTTTTGAGACGGAGTTTTGCTCTTGTTGCCCAGGCTGGAGTGCAATGGCTCAATCTTGGCTCACTGCAACCTCTGCCTCCCGAGTTCAAGAGATTCTTCTCCCTCAGCCTCCCAAACTGCTGGGATTATAGGCGCCTGCCACCATGCCCAGCTACTTTTTTGTATTTTTAGTAGAGACAGGGTTTCGCCATGTTTGCCAGGCTGGTCTCGAACTCCTGACCTCAGGTGATCCACCCACCTCGGCCTCCCAAAGTGCCGGGATTATAGGCGTGAGCTACCGGACACTCTGAGTTTCAGACTAGGTCTGACAGTGGCTATGTGGCCTGAAATGAATCAGGATGTCTTCACCTATAAAATGGGAACAATACCTATTTATCTCATCCAGTTCCTAGGAAGCTTGAATGAGACCATAAAAACTCTCTGAAATTAAAAACTTGTAGTAAACGTATCATCTATTCCTCGGAAGTGGCGGTAAATCACTGTACATGTGTATATTAGCAATTCGAAAAAGGAAAATCCCTGAAAAATTTAGTTTAAGATTTCCTCCACCTTACACAGGAGAGGATTAAAACACCACGGGTGTGTGTGGCTTTTAAGAACACTGCCTTTTAAGCCTTTTCCTCTAGTTGTAAGAGGCACACGGAGACACACAAATGCAACACGTGCCATGGGTAATGTTCAAAATCACATTCAACAAACGCCTGTGTACCTGGCTATGGGAATTACTGTAGATGACTGGAACTGGAGACTCTTAAGTTTACAATAAGCATGACTGTACTGGGCCATAAATCTAAAACCTACAGCAGCAGGACAAGTTTCACTTGTAATAACTGCCTTTCAAAATCTAGGCGGATCTTTTCAGCAGCACAGTCTTTTAACACCGAATATGAGGAGCGGTGTCTGAGTTGTGACATTTAAAAAATAAGGCCGGAACTAACGTAGAGAGGGAGAAAGGTGTTTGAGACCGCCAGCAGCAAAGCTTTGTACGACCCCAGGCACGTGGGGTGCTCGCTGCGCGTAGTCTTTCCGCCGTAGGCAAAGAGAGGCTTATGTGAATCTTTCTGGGGTATTGAGGGGTTCGGTCCCGAAATGTTCAGCCCAATCCATGAGTCAGCAGCTGCGAGAGGAGGAAGCAACGGTAGGAGCAAAAGGAAGGCACCCCTCACCCTCCTTCCTTCTAATCTAGGGTAGGATTACTTTACAACACGGAGCAAAAACGCACCCATTACGGCTCCACACGGCCCCGGGGCTAGTCGCCAGGGTCAAGGGTAGAGAGAGCCCAGGGTTGCCAAGGCGGAGGACTGAGGCAGGGGCGGCTGAGGTGGGAAGGAACCGGGGTTGGGTGGGCACTTACCAGAGGTCAAAGCGTGGGTGATGGTGGTGCCCCGGCCGTCCGCGGGGCTTGGCAGGAGCAGCATGATGGCGCCGGGTCTAGCCCGGTGGGAGCAGCGGTTCACGTCCCGGGCGGAGGGCGCTTACGGTCCCCCCAGCTCTACCTCTCAGTCCGAGCCTCGCGCCTTGGCTCTACGACGCCCAGGAACCGGCGCATGGAGACGACCAGTAAGCACTTCCGGGATGGATCTTTCGTGGTACGGAGTCCAGTCTGACACCCTCCCACCCCCGCCAACGTGTGCGGCAACCTAGTTCCACACTGACTGAGATCCGGCTGGAGACCAAGTCGCACGAGAGAATGGTTCCTAGGCGCGTCAGTTTTCCTATGAAAAGGATTATATTCCACGTCCCTGTGCAATACATAGAACATAACCTTTAAAAGCAGCTCTTTTTATATTATCTTTATTTTTAAGTTCTTACTGCTTTATATATTAATCTGAACCTAATCGGTGATTTTCCCAGGAACGCTACACTTTTAAGTAAAAAATGAAAATAACTGTGTGAACCAGTATGGACGACTAGTATATATATTTGCGAAGAATTACGTACGTATATTTGTGATACATTTGTGTTTAACTTGATGATGATAATAGCAGCTAATATTTGTCGTGCTATTACTAATTTACCTGCATTATATATTTTAATACTCACTTGGAGAAGAAACTTCTCTCTGGTGTTAGAGTGTATTCCAAGGCCAGCAATATTTTACCCTGTTGTAATGGAATGAAGTTTTCATTCAAGATATTCCCAATCAGAGGACTCTGGGACTTGTTTAATGTGTAATAAAATCAATTGTATTCTTACTATAAGCTTCCTTCTAAGACTGTAGTTAAAAGCAAAAACTAGAAAAACAAAAAACTGTGGGTAAAGGCTCACCCCCAACAGAGTATCTGAAACACGTTCAATAAAATAAACTTCATGTGCCATTCTTCAGCAAGGACCACCAGAAATTAGTAAATTAGAAGATAATTTACTATCTTCTAATTTATCTTCTAATTTACTATAAATAAATTTACTATAAATAATCTTCTAATTTACTAATTTCATTATATTTTCACAATTAAACAAGTTTTTAAATATATATATATATATATAGAGAGAGAGAGAGAGAGAGAGAGAAAGACAGGGTCTCACTATGTTGCCTAAGGTGGTCTTGAACTCCTGGCCTCAAGGCATCATCCCGCCTCAGTGTCCCAGAACTCTGGGATTAGAGGCGTGAGTCACCGTTCCAGGCCAATTAAATACATTTAATTGACCTGTATATCTGCTGCATTATAAAATTGTCACTTCAAAACTGACATTTCAAAAATTGAACTAAGGGAGGCTGAGGTGGGAAGATCGCTGAGACCGGGAGGTGGAGGTTGCACTGAGCCAAGATCTCACCATTGCACTCCAGCCTGGATAACAGTGAGACCCTGTCTTAAAAAAAAAAAAAAAAAATTGAACTAATCTTCTGCCCCCAAACCTCTTCCTGATCCCTATTAAGGCAGCCACTGTTAAAACATGCTCCAAGGTGCAAAGTAACCTGACTCCACTTTCATCATATTAATATATGTTTTTCCTCACACTTCCTCCCATTCAGTTTTACCGTTAACTCTAAGATCATAGGGTGTTTTGTTTTGTTTTGTTTTCTGAGATGGAAGCTTGCTCTGTCTCCCAATCTGGAGTGCAGTGGTGCGATCTCGGCTCCCTTCAATCTCCGCTTCCCAGGTTCAAGGGATTCTCTTGCCTCAGCCTCCCGAGTAGCTGGGACTACAGGTGCGTGCCACCACACTCAGCTAATTTTTGTATTTTTAGTAGAGACGGGGTTTAGCCATGTTGGCCAGGCGGGTCTCCAACTGCTGACCTTGTGATCCGCCCGCTTCGGCCTCCCAAAGTGCTGGGATTATAGGAGTGAGCCACCGTGCCCGGCCGGGGGTTTTGTTTTTTTAAAAAATTGTTCTAAAATACACATAACACGAAATTTACGATCTTCACCATTTTTAAGTGTACAGTAATGTTAAGTACATCCACATTACTGTGCAACTACCCTACAGAACTATTTTTATCTTACAAAACTGAAACTCTATACCCATTTAATCTTACAAAACTGAAACTCTGCCGGGCATGGTGGCTCATGCCTGTAATCCCAGCACTTTGGGAGGCCGAGGTGGGCGGATCACCTGAAGTTGGGAGTTCGAGACCAGCCTTACCAACATGGAGAACCCCTGTCTCTACTAAAATACAAAATTAGCTGAGTGTGGTGGCGCATGCCTGTAGTCCCAGCTACTCGGGAGGCTGAGGCAGGAGAATTGCTTGAACCCGGGAGGCAGAGGTTGCGGTGAGCCAAGATTTAGCCATTGCACTCCAGCCTGGGCAACAAGAGCAAAATTCCGTCTCGAAAAACAAACAAACAAACCAAACTGAAACTCTATACCAGTGGAGAAAACTCCCCACTGGAAACCATCCTTCTACTTTGTCTTTAGGAATCTGACACCTCTGGGTACTTCATATTTGTGGAATCACATAGTATTTGTCTTTTTTGTGACTGGCTTATTTTCTTAGCATAATGTTCTCAAGGTTCATCTGTGCTGTAGCTTATACTAGAATTCCATTACTTTTTAAGGCTGAATAATATCTGTGTGTGTGTGCGCGCGCGCGCGCGCTCATCACGTTTTGTTTGTCCATTCATACGTAGATGGACACTTGGGTTGCTTCCACCTTATGGGTGTCGTGACTGATGCTGCTTATGAACATGGATGCACAAATACCTCTCTGAGATCCTGTTTTCAATTGTTTTGGATACATATCCGGAAGTCGAATTGCCAGATGGCATGGTAATTCTATTTTTAATTTCCCGAGGAATCATCATACTGTTTCCCACAGCAGTTGCACCATTTTATCATTTTACATTTACATCAACAGTGCACCAGGATTTCATTTTATCCAGCAGCACACGCAAGGGTCTGCTGGAACCAAAGGTCACCCTTTCCGACACTTATTTCCTGTTTTGTTTTTGCTTGTTTTTAATAATAGCTCTCTTAATGGGTGTGTGGTGGCATCCAACTGTGGTTTTGATTTGCATTTCCTTAACAGTGATGTTGTCCATTTGTATATCTTCTTTGGAGCAATGTTTATTAAGGTTATTTGCTCATTTAAAAAACTACGTTGTTTTCTTGGGTGGTAGGAGTTCTTTAAATATTCTGGATATTCACTCTTTACCAGAAATAGATTACCTTCACTATGTTTGTAGATGTGGCCACTACTTATTGTGTCTAATATGCCACGCGTTTTACAAACACTGTAGTTTCCTTTTCACAGGTAATCAGTCCAAAAACCAGTGTGCCATAGCGTTTCCCCCAGCGCTCCCTCCGGACTCTCTAGCACTGCGTAAAGGGGCCCGCCTGAGCCCAATATACTTCCGGTGGGGAAGGGAAAGGGAAGACACCACCGGAAGAAAGGAAGGTGCTGTGTAATCATTAAGCAGAGGAGGCATTTGGAGCGGCTAAAATGCCAGATTACCTTGGTGCCGATCAGCGGAAGACCAAAGAGGATGAGAAGGACGACAAGCCCATCCGAGGTCAGTTGATATGGGCAGGAGCTCGGAGCTGGGGCGGGACTGGAGCGGAGCTGCCTTGGCACGGGAGAGGAGCTGGATTCCCGCTCATGGCTCTGTGCTCTGGCCCTTTTGTGCCCCTAGTAATTTAGTCTGCGCCGGCCGGATTAACTTGCCTGCCTTCTCAGTCTCCCTTATCCCTACAAGTTCTGTGTTCATCTGCTGATGGACATTTTTATTCATTCTCAGCTCTCGTGTCTTGAAGAAGTCGCGCACCCTGGTTGGCCTAACAGGCCTTGAAAAGTTCTGCTTGGCGGTGCTGGGTCACCTGATCCTCTTTCCTCTTCTCCTTCCCCCTGTGACAGCTGGGAGCTATCACTGTGTGGCTATAATTCTGAGACATAATTTTCTTAAAAAAAAGTATTTGACCAGATAATACATCCACAGGGTTCACAATTCAAGAGGCAGAAAAGATACATTTGAAAAGCCTCGCATCCTTGGCTCCAGCCAACTTCTCCACAGAGGCAACTAATGTTGCCATTTTGCATAGCTTTCTAGACATACTCTATACATATAGAAGCAAGTCCGCTTATATATTTTTTTACAGAAATGTAGCATGCTGTACATACTTCAACATCTCTATTTTAAACAATTTTAATATAAGAGATAATTTCCCATCCTGTAGTCACTTTCTCTGCATCTGCATAGTATCCCGTTTTATGGGTATGCAATAATGTATTTAACTATTATTGATGAACATTTAGATTTTTCCTATTTGTTGCTGTTATAAAACAATGAATACCTTTTACCTCGTTGCACTCTGAGCGCAAGATGGGTCACCAGCAGCTGTACTGGAGCCACCCGCGAAAATTCGGCCAGGGTTCTAGCTCTTGTCGTGTCTGTTCAAACCGGCACGGTCTGATGTGCCTCAATATGTGCCGCCAGTGTTTTCCTCAGTATGCGAAGAATATTGCTTTCATTAAGTTGGACTAAATAATCTTCCTTCAAAGGATTATCCAAGGCATCTACCCAATGAAAAACCATGACAGTTCTTTGTACATAAAATAAACATTTAAAAAAATGAATAATCTTGTTTGTGTAACTTTTACCAAGTGCACAAGTGCAAATTGTAGGATAAATTCTAGAAATGGAGTTCAGATTTTGTAAGTGCCAAATTACTCTCCATGGAGATTGTACCAGTTGATACTTTAACTTACAGTGCATGAGATATGCACACCATTTTTGGATATAACTTCTTCCCAGTAGTCCCGTTTGTAATCTAATCTTTATGCTGTTTCTCCTTTTGTTCCTTAAGCTAGTTTTAAATGTTCTTTTGGTATTTCTTGTGTTTCTTCTTTCTTTACCCTTTCTTAACAACTTCATCTTTTCCTAGCACCCTGTTCCGTTTACACCCTCCCCCCAAAAGAAAGCATTTCCTTTCTACCTTCATCTCATTCTGCTGTTTCTTTTAAAAATATTTTAGGACACTGAGAATGTCAGAGATACTCAGTATTTATTGGAAAAGTTAGACACAGAGATTTATCATTTGATCTGTGCACAGTGATCTGTGTGTTTCTCTGGGTTTGTTATTCTGTAAAAATATTAATGCATTTATTCCTTGGATACAGTTATGACTAACATGTATATAGGATCTTGTGCGTTTATTCATACATATCCCCCCGCCTTTTTTTTTTTTGAGATGGAGTCTTGCTCTTGTTCCCCAGACTGGAGTGCAGAGGTGTGATCTTAGCTCTGCCTCCTGGGTTCAAGTGATTCTCCTGCCTCAGCCTCCCAAGTAGCTGGGATTACAGGCACCCCCACCACGCCCAGCTAATTTTTGCATTTTTAGCAGAGATGGGGTTTCACCATGTTGGCCAGGCTGGTCTCGAACTCCTGACCATAGGTGATCGCCCACCTTGGCCTCCCAAAGTGCTGGGATTACAGGCGTGAGCCATCGCACCTGGCCTGATTAAGTTACTTTCAATTTAAGCTTTCACATCTCAACTTGGTCCTAATTGCAGTTAAGTTTTTGTGAATCTCCTATTGACTCACTTTGAGTGGTTATATCAAAACTTTTACAAGTTTTTCAGGTCCTCAGTTCAGTCTCTTTTTTCATGACTGATGACTTTTTTCTCTCCTGAGAAGATTGAGAATCCACTTAAGAGTTCTCTTAACTTCTTTGACATTTTCCATTTTGTTTTAATTCTGCCTTAGAGGAAGTGGTATCACTTTTTGTTATGTGCAACCTTCCCATATCTGTTTTGGATCTTATGCCTTCCTCCTCTGGAACTTTGTTTCTTCCGTCACTACCTCTTCTATTTGTTGTCCTATGGAATTTTTCCCTTTTGTTCTTGTAAACATGCTAATATCCATTTTATCTTAAAAACATAGTTGAGAAAATCTTCCTGCTCTCTGAAGTTACAAGTCATTTTCTTTCTTTCTTTCTTTTTTTTTTTTTTTTGAGACGGAGTCTCGCTCTGTCGCCCAGGCTGGAGTGCAGTGGCCGGATCTCAGCTCACTGCAAGCTCCGCCCCCCGGGTTTACGCCATTCCCCTGCCTCAGCCTCCCAAGTAGCTGGGACTACAGGCGCCCACCACCTCGCCCGGCTAGTTTTTTTTTTTGTATTTTTTAGTAGAGACAGGGTTTCACCGTATTAGCCAGGATGGTCTCGATCTCCTGACCTCGTGATCCGCCCGTCTCGGCCTCCCCAAGTGCTGGGATTACAGGCTTGAGCCACCGCGCCCGGCCCATTTTCTTTTTTTTCTTTCACTGCCTAAAAGTGGCAGAAAGGACAGGCTTGGGAGTTAGAAAGACCTAGGTTTGAATTTTGGCTTTGAGTTTTGTCTAATAAATTCTGTGAAACTGTTGTTCCTATCTGTAATGTAGAAATAATTGTATTTACTTCACAGGTTTATATAGAATTAGATAATATCAATATATATCTCTAATCATGGTGTCTCATACAGTGGTCATCTCAATGTATAGCAGCTATTACTATTTGCCCACAGTACATTTCTTTACTACTTATTTATTTATTTTTAGAGACAGTCTTGCACTGTCGCTCAGGCTGGAGTGCAGTGGCACAATCATAGTTCACTGCAGGCTGGGAATTCCCAGGCTAAAACCATTCTCCTGCCTCAGCCTCCCTAGTAGTTGGGACAATAGGTGTGCACCACCATGCCATGCTAATTTAAACAATTTTTTCTTTTTTTTTGTAGAGACAGGGTCTTGTTATGTTGCCTAGGCTGGTTTCAAACTCCTGGGCTCAAGTGAGCCTCCCACCTTGGCCACCCAAAATACTGGCATTTCAAGGGTGAGCTACCATGCCAGGCTCTTATTTTATTTTTAAACTTCTTGCACTTTAGTTTCTACCTCTATAAATCTGTTGAAACTGATCAATAGTTTCTTAATTCCTAGATCTTTAGTATTTCTCAATCCCAATCCTTGTGTTTTTGACATTGTTGAGCCTTTGAGCCTATCTTGGTTTCTCTTGCTGAACCTTCCCGTTTATCCTCCTGCTTCTTTTCTTTCCTTCATTGTGTCCTCACGTAGTTTCTCTAAAGTTTTGTTTCTGTTAATTTCATGCATTCTGGTCTTGGACTCTATATGCTTCCTTAGTCAATCTTTTTAACCTCAAGCTAGCATCTGACCTCTAGAGCCAGATTTCTCTCCGCCTTTTAGAATGCTGCATCAGGATATGCTGGCCTGTTGGATAGTCTCCCCGCCTACTCTCAGGCTCAGTAATATGCTAAGAGCATTCACAAGACTCAGCATGTGGTCATCCTCATGGCTATGATGTATTTTAGTGAAAGGATACAAAGCAAAATCAGCAAAGAGAAAAGACACATGGGGCCAAATCCAGGCGAAACCAGGCACAAGCTTCCAAGGGTCCTCTTCCAGTGGAGTCACACAGGATGCACTTAATTCCCCCAGCAACAGGTAGTGACAATTTGTGTAAAATGTTGCTAACCGAGGTAGCTTGTTAGAGATTTGGCACCAAGGGTTTTTATTATGGGGTGGTAATGTAGGCATCTCTGTCTAGCACATACCAAAATTCTAGACTCCCTGAAGGAGGATAAATGTTCTGCATAAACCCTATAGTTTGTATAAACATTTTAAGCACAGTGAACCACCTTTTCCAGTTCTGGGAATGGTAGGAACCCTCTGAAATCGTTGTTCTCAGACAAGAGCCAAGAACCAACATTATAAGCAGGCCTTTCAAAGGATAGCAATTATGCATGCTATGTTAACTCTTTTCTGCTCTGGTAACAGTACCACAAACTTAAGAAAATTAAAACTGAACTTCGTATCTCCCTGCCAACCACTTTCTATTGTGACATCTATTTGTGTAGTACCTAGGTCCGAAGCCTGGGCATCATGTTTGATCCTCTCCCCTCAGCTTCTCACATTTAGTCCTTTGCCATGTGCTGTAGATTCTGCCTCTTGAGGGTTTTTTTTTTATCCAACTCTTCCTTTCTCTTTTCATTGCTACCATTTTTATTTAGGTTCTTATGACTTCTGAGTGGCCTCACTCCAATCTGTTCTTCATATCTTGGGTAACTATTTCTTTCTAAGGCACATTTCCTATAATGTCAACTGTAGTGGCCCTGATTACCTCATTCTGGAATTTATGGTCTACCTCACTAGAGCCCCAAACCTCCATCTACTTAATTTCCTGTTACTGCCTAATGTGTATACAGTGTTTCAGCTTACCTGGTCTAGCTGCTATTACCTAAGTATGCTTTTTCCTACCTCTACTCATACCTAGTTTAAAAAAAAAAAAAAGGCCTGCCGTTTTTTTCCTTAAAATATGTATGATCGTATGATTGGTTCTTGTTTTTCATGATAGATATGTTCTATACAGTTGCTGTGAATCGTGAATTAGGAAGTACTGAACACTTGCTCCTAGGAGAAATATATATATACATCTCACATAGATTATAATCCTTTTTTTTTTTTTTTTTTTGAGACAAGGTCTCACTTTGTTACCTAGGCAGAAGTGCGGTGGCACGATCTCAGCTTTCTGTAGCTGTCACTTCCTGGGCTCAAGCGATCCTCCTGCTTCAGCCCCCGCAGTAGCTGGGACTACATGTACACACCACCATGCCCAGCTAATTTTTGTATTTTTTGTAGAGACATGGTTTTGCCACGTGGCCCAGGCTGGTCTTGAACGCCTGGACTCAAGCAATCTGTCTGCCTCAGCCTGGGATTACAAGTGTGAGCCACAGCAACCGGCCGATTATAATCTTAAATCCTAAAAACAGCTCATCCTGGTAGATTTTTCTTTTCTTTATTTCGCAAAAGAGAAAACAAAGTTCAGAAGTGTTAAGTGACTTGGCTGAGGTCACCCCACTAACAGATGCCAGAGCTGGCATTCAAACCCGGTCCACCTGGCCCCAGAGCCTGAACTGCTTGGATTTTATTACATTTCCCCTACCGCCTCTATCTTCTGGTCATCTTTACATGAAAGCTGAAACAAGAAGTTAGAGTGACTTGTTCTTAGTTGTGAACTTAAATTTTTTACCACTCTGCCTATTTGCAAATGACCATGAAAGCACATGAGTATTGATTTGGGGATTACAAATAAATTTGAGCAACTAAGCAAATTCAGGAATGCAGAATTCGTGAATAGAAAAGATTAACTGTAAATCACTTGAAATCCCGGGTAACCACTGTAGAACACCATTTCAGGTTACTCTCCACATGTGTTTTAAGTGATTTTTATATAAAAACAAAATATATGCACATTATATGCTTTTTTTTAAACCTACGTGATTCACTGAATAGCATTTGTTGGATTGCTTTCTATGTCTGTGTTCTGTTATCATTTTAAATTGCTGCATTGGATCTCCTTTTTCTTTTTGAGACGAAGTGTCTCTTGGTCACCCAGGCTGGAGTGCAGTGATGTGATTTGGGCTCATTGCAACCTCTGCCTCCTGGGTTCAAGCAATTCTCCCGCTTCAGCCTCCCGAGTAGCTGGGACTACAGGCATGTGCCACCATGCCAGGCCAATTTTTTTATTTTTGGTAGAGACGGGGTTTCGCCAGGTTGGCCAGGCTGGTGTCAAACTCCTGACCTCAGGTGATATGCCCACCTCGGCCTCCCAAAGTACTGGGATTACAGGCATGAGCCACCACACCCAGCCTGCACTGTATTTCATTGTATGAATATGGTATAATTTAGCCAAGATCCTTAATGGATGTGTTTTACATATATACTATTTAAAATAGGTAATCATGTATATTATGTACTTTTAAAAATCTGTCTTCCTCCCAGTTAGATAAAAATTACTTGAGTCCAGGAACTATTTGATTGAATTTATATCATAATAATCTTGCTTGAGTTTTGGCCCTCAATTAAAACAATTTGAATCAAACAGAAAAGTTGATCAGCTCTAGTTTCTTTTTTTCTTTTTGTTTCTTTTTAAAAAAATGTTAATTATAGTTTCTTTTTGAATCTCATGTATTGTCTCTCTTCTTTCAGCTCTGGATGAGGGGGATATTGCCTTGCTAAAAACTTATGTAAGTCCTTTCAGTGTCTACAAACTATAGATGTTTTATGTTGAAATAAAAACTGTTTTGGTATTGTCCTTCCAAAATAATTAGAAGTTAAGAAACCAAAAATTTAAAAACCAAACAAAAAATAAAAAGAAACAAAATACTTAGAAGAGAATGTTTGGCAGCTCATTGTAATTTTCACTAAATGAAGTTACCTACCTGAAGTTTATAGAATAGATCAGAGTAAGTATTTGGTATGTCTCAGTTTATGTATTATTTTAATGCTATTCATGATTAAAATATGATGCTATATTGAAAGATACTTAAAATAATTTACACGTGTTTACTATGTTTAACAAGTGTTACTGAATTAGTTGGAAATGAAGTTTTAATGCATAGAAGTCAGTAAATAGTTTTGCATAATTTCACACAATTTTTTTTTTTTTTTTTGAGACAGAGTTTTGCTCTTGTCACCCAGGCTGGAGTGCAGTGGCGCGATCTTGGCTCACTGCCACCTCCACCTCCCGGGTTCAAGGGATTCTCCTGCCTCAGCCTCCTGAGTAACTGGGATTATGAGCGCCCACCACTGTGCCTGGCTAATTTTTACTATTTTTAGTAGAGACAGGGTTTCATCATGTTGGCCAGGCTGGTCTTGAATTCTTGACCTCAAGTTATCCACCCGCCTCAGCCTCCGGAAGTGCAGGGATTATAGGCATGAGCCACCGTGCCCGGCCATGATTTTCGTTTGTTATCTTGCATAATAGTGGATTGTGTGTTTAGGGAGAAATATTGGCTCAGGAACACCTCTCTACTTCACAAGCTTTGGGATAACGATAGCTATTGAAATTGTAACTTAAAAATAATTTTTGCCTGTAGTTTAATAAATTGTTGATATCCTGATATTCTAACTAAACTGACCTTCATCACCTAGGGTCAGAGCACTTACTCTAGGCAGATCAAGCAAGTTGAAGATGACATTCAGCAACTTCTCAAGAAAATTAATGAGCTCACTGGTATGTATTTTTAAATTCCCATTTCCTTCCTTTAAATTTAATGTGCTAATAATATCAAAAGAGTTTAACTACAGATTTTACTCCTTTATGATTACAGATTTTAAAAAATCATTATTCTTCCTTTCTGTTAAGAAATTTGATCTCATTTAACCATGTCTTTCACTGCTTTTTACAACCAGGTTTAATGCTTATGCAGTTAAGAAATAAGAAACAATACCATCTTCTAAGCCAGTAATGTTTCTATTGGTCAAAACCCAGTTCAGTAACCTTCAGTTAACAAGTCGAAAAACTTTTTTGGATAAAAATAAGATCCACAGCATAGTTTTGCTTGAAGTAATTGGGCTCTTTCCTGGAAGTTGGAAACATTTTTTGGGGGAACTTGAATGATGAAGTTTTATATTTGACCTACACAAAAATATCAAATGTGGCATTATATTTTTGGCTTGACAATTACTTTAGGGCAGGGTAGTAGTTTTCAGCTGGGGTGATTTTGCCACACCCCCCACCCACTCCCGGAGGACACTGGGCAATGTCTCGAGACATTCTTGATTGTCATGACTTTGAGAGAGGGTGGTGCTGCTGGCATCCAGTGGTGAGAAGCCAGGGATGCTACTAAACAGCCTGCAATGCACACAACGATCCTTGCAATGAAGGATTCAGTGCAAAATGTCAGTAGGGCCGAGGTTCAGAAAGCTTATTTTAGGGTGATGCATTACATTTTAGTAAATTTTGTCATCTTTCTCTATGTAGGTATTAAAGAATCTGACACTGGCCTGGCCCCACCAGCACTCTGGGATTTGGCTGCAGATAAGCAGACACTCCAGAGTGAACAGCCTTTACAGGTTGCCAGGTATGCACGGGTGCTCTGTGGCAACTTACCTTTGTCTGTATTTTCAAGCACTTAATGTTAGAGTCTCGGGGATAATATAATAGTTCATAAAGGATTTTTATTCCAAATTCCAAGTAAATAAAGCTTTCTACAAAACTGGGGTTAAAATTTTATGCCTTAAACAATTATTCAAAAATACATGAAGGCGTATTCATTTAAAAGATTTAAATGATACAAAAAGGGATGTAGAGCAAGATGTGAAAAACTCCTTTCTCCTACTTGCTTTCCTGTTGCCCTTTCCTCAAACATAAGTACTAAAATAGTTTGGCCCTCCTAATCCTCTTTCTGTGTATCTTCCTATGTGTATTTGCATGCAAGAAACATATCCTGATTTTTTTTGTTTTTTAGACATAACTACATGTTTTGGGAATCTGTGTCTTTAATATAGGTACACTTATTTTCTCATGTTTTTAAAAAATTGCATAATGTGTAGATGTTAGGCTATAACAATTTCTACAGCACTGTAGTGAACATTCATGTTAAATGTTTCTTAGTGTATGTGCATACATTTATGTAGGCTAGCTTACTACAAGTGGAATTCTAGGGGTCGAAGATATTACAGTTTTAAAATCCTGTGACAATTGCTTTGACCAGTTTGTACTTTTACCGAGAGGCTTTGAGGCAAAAGTCCATTTGTCTGATCAATGTAAAATATGCAGTTTTCAGTTTTTACACTTATGTCATTTGAGGGAAAATAATTTTAATTTGTACTGTGCTGATTACTAGTTTGATAGCTACTTGTGTTTACTAAACCTCTGTATTTCTTTGACTACTCATGTTTTGTTCTTGGGTAGTTTCTTGTTAATTTTAGAAACAGTTCATATATTGTACATATTATCTTTTCTTAAGTATGCTACAAGTAGTTTTCCCTAGTCACTTTTAACTTCTTGGTACCTTTTGTTGTACTAATGTTTTACATTTTTAGGAGATAAAATATACCAATATTTCCATTATACCTTTTGGGTGTTAATGTTGCTTAGAAAAGCCTAGCCCAACTCAAGGCTATAAATATATTCTCTGTTTATGATCCTTTTAAAAATTCTGTTTTTATTTTTAGTTCCTAAAAGCTAAAGATTATTTTTCTTTCCCATCTGCTCACTCTTCCTACCTCCCAATTTCCGTCTTTTCTCCCTTTTATGTATTTATTTATTCATTTTCTTAGTTTTATTATGGTTTTTGAAGGGTTAAATAGTTCAGGCTGGGCACTGCAGCTCATGCCTGTAATCCCAGCACTTTGGGAGGCCCAGGTGGGCAGATGACTTGAGGTCAGGAGTTTGAGACTGGCCTGGCCAACATGGTGAGACCCTGTCTGTACTAAAAATACAAAAATTAACTGGGTGTGGTGGGCGCTTGTAATCCCAGCTACTGGAGAGATTGAGGCAGGAGAATTGCTTGAACCTAGGAGGCGGAGGTTGCAGCGAGCTGAGATTGTGCCACTGCACTTTAGCCTGGGCGACAGAGTGAGACTCCGTCTCAAAAAAAAAAAAAAAAGAAAAGAGTTAAATAGTTTAATAATAACAACAACTGTATTTCCCAATTTCTCTTCCCTACAGACACTCATTTTCACCTTTTTTAGCTGATTATTTTGGTTTTCGCCTTCATGGTTCTAATGGATATTGCTATATCTTGTGTATTGTAGATTCCTACTTCTTGATTTTTTAGTTTTAGGTATTATCTTTTGGCTTCCCACCATGGAAGATGAGGATTTTGTTTTGTTTCCTCTGCCTTCATGTTGAAGGCACACCCTTCCTATCCCAACATCCTTCCGGTGTAATTCTGTTATAATTTTGGTTAGATCAGTATTCAGTGTTTATATGATTATGGCTATGTAAATACTATTCACAAAGAGCCAAGTGGTAAGCTGTGATTGCTTTTCCTTTCTTGTACCACTTATTTTGGTTGTTGTTGTTTTAATGTTTTGTTTCTTCATTTGCCTGGTTTTCTGTGCATATGTTATGAACTCAACCTCCCACTTTCTCTTGATTGTCTAAGATGCTCTTCAGATGCATTAGATCTGTTAGTTTTCTCTCAGTTAATACCTCAGTTGCATCTGGTGTTCTCTCGGTTTCATTTTCCTTAAGTTTTTCCCAGCACTTCCTGACCTGCTTTGGTTTGGACCAGTTGTCCTTTATGCCTGTTTAATGACAATCATTGTCTGACTTCTCTACCGTGGAGATTTCCCTTTGCCTCTCTCCTGTTGCTTGTGTACCGTTAGTCTTTCTTCCTTGGTTTCCTTATACCTTTATTTAGGTCTAATACATCCTCTGGTAGCTTCCTGGAAAAGGGTCAGTTGGGAGGTAATATTTTGAGACTGCATATGTCTGAAAGTATCTTAGCCGAATATAAAATTCTTTTCTCTTCAAAATTTTGAAGGCGTCGTTCTGTTGTCCTTTGCCTCCCAGTGTCACTCTGAAGCCATTCTGATCCTCAGTCCTGTATATGTGGCCTGTTTTTTCTCTGAAAATTTTAGTCTTCTCTTGTTCTCTTTTTGAAATTTCATGGTGATGTGCCTTGGTGTTGGTCTGTTTTCATCCATTGTGCTGGGCTCTCTTATCCTTTAGTAAGGCAAATCTTCTTGAAACTATTTGTTAATTTCTTTCCTTCCATTTCCTTGGACCTTTATTCCTGAATTCTCTTATTTGGATATGGGGCCTCCAGGATTGCTCCTCTAATATGCTACTCTTTCTTTCCTGTTTTCCTTTGTTTTGCCTTTTTACTTTACTTTCTATGAGCTTTTCTTTATCTTTGAATTCTTCTGTTGATGTTTTTTTCCTCCCATTTTTCTTCTCGTAGGTTTTTAATTTCTCAGGTAAAAAACTCAGGTTTTTAATTTCTTAGGTAAAAAAACTCAGGTTTTTGATTTCAAGGATCTCATCATTATTCTTTCATTTTTGTGTGTGTGTTGAATGTTCTGCTCTTATATTATGGTTGTAATATGTTCTCATCTCTCTATGGGAAAATAAAAAATTTAGGTACGTTTCTCTAGTTCGTATGAGGGGATTTTTTTTTTTTCCGTAAAGCAGTTAGAGGGAAACTTTTCATATAGATTTTTCATAACAGACAGACTAGCTAAAGAGCCCCACACTCCTACAAGATCCGAGGCCTTAAAAAAGCAAAGATTGGCCGGGCGCAGTGGCTCAAGCCTGTAATCCCAGCACTTTGGGAGGCCGAGGCGGGCGGATCACTAGGTCAGGAGATCGAGACCATCCTGGCTAACACGGTGAAACCCCGTCTCTACTAAAAAATACAAAAAACTAGCCGGGCGAGGTGGCGGGCGCCTGTAGTCCCAGCTGCTCGGGAGGCTGAGGCAGGAGAATGGTATAAACCTGGGAGGCGGAGCTTGCAGTGAGCTGAGATCCGGCCACTGCACTCTCCAGCCTGGGCGACAGAGCGAGACTCCGTCTCAAAAAAAAAAAAAAAAAAAGAAAAGGATCTTTAACAATGTCCCAGTTTCTGTAGTTCTAGTTTATACCTATATATTGCACACTCAGGATAGAATCTAGTTGGTTGAATTCATTATTAGTGGCTTAGGTTCCTTATTCTAATCAAGCTTTTTGCTGTATTAGGTGTACAAAGATAATCAATGCTGATTCGGAGGACCCAAAATACATTATCAACGTAAAGCAGTTTGCCAAGTTTGTGGTGGACCTTAGTGATCAAGTGGCACCTACTGACATTGAAGAAGGGATGAGAGTGGGGTAAGATTTCTATTTACAATAAATACTTTTCTTTCACTAAGGATGCTGTCTCACATTCACATCCTTGGCTTTGTAGTGAATAAATGAACTGAGTTCCTTGGAATACCAAGGGATGATCTAGTAATGTACTGTAGTTGAAAATTCTTTCTTTTGCATCTGCTTTCTAACATCCCATCAGCTTCCCTGACTCCCCTACTCCCACTGTTGTTTATTATGAATGGCTTCAAATTTCAGAGTTGAGGTTATCAGTCTATTTATAGTAACATGGTATAGGTTGGGGGACTACTTGCTTTAGGATAGTTATGATGCCAAGTGTGTTAATGTCTATAGAATACATAACAATTCACTCAGTAAATTAAAAAAAAAATCTCCTCTCCCTCCTTAACGGTTTGGTTGCTGTTAGGACAAAGCGTTGTTTTGTAGCCTTGACCTCCTGGGCTCAATTGATGCTTCAGCCTCAGCCTACCCAGTAGCTGGGACTACAGGTGCATCCCACCACGCCTGGCTAAGCCAAAGCATTCTTTTTTTTTTTTGAGACGGAGTCTCGCTCTGTCACCCAGGCTGGATTGCAGTGGCGCGATCTCGGCTCACTGCAAGCTCCGCCTCCCGGGTTTACGCCATTCTCCTTCCTCAGCCTCCTGAGTAGCTGGGACTATAGGCTCCTGCCACCTCGCCCGGCTAGTTTTTTGTATTTTTTGCTAGAGACGGGGTTTCACTGTGTAGGCCAGGATGGGCTCGATCTCCTGACCTCGTGATCCACCCTCTCAGCCTCCCAAAGTGCTGGGATTACAGGCTTGAGCCACCGCGCCCGGCCGCATTCTTTACCTTACTTTTAACTCTACCTATGTGTGCACTCCACAGGCTGTTTTTGTATTTCTCTGTAATTCTTGTTTGACACATTAGACATACAATTTAGTATCCTCAGGTTTCATGCTCTCTTTATTTCTCTTTATATAACCTTAGGGATTCTGTCTCTCTCTTGTTTTCTTAAAATATGGTTTTGGGGATAAAAGACTAAACATAAAAGCACTTTGAAAGCTTAAAGAATGTATTAGTGACTGTCTTTTTTACTTCCTTAGTGTGGACAGAAATAAATACCAAATTCACATTCCATTGCCTCCTAAGATTGACCCAACAGTTACCATGATGCAGGTAAGAAACTACGGGAGGGAAAAGGAAGGCTATGTCTTTTTTTTGTTGTTGTTGTTTTTTGAGACGGAGTTTCACTCTTGTCATCTAGGTGGAGTACAGTCGTGCGATCTTGGCCCACTGCACACTCTGCCTCCCGGGTTGAAGCGATTCTCCTGCCTCAGCCTCCCGAGTAGCTGGGATTACAGGCACCCACCACCATGCCTGGCTAATTTTTGTCTTTTTAGTAGAGATGGTGTTTCACCACGTTGGCCAGACTGGTTTTGAACTCATGACCTCAAGTGTTCAGCCTGCCTCAGCCTCCCAAAGTGTTGGGATTCCAGGTGTGAGCCACTGAGCCTGGCAGTATTTTTGTGTTTTTTTTTTGAGACAGAGTCTCACCTGTCTTTATTTTACTAGTTTGTCTTTCATTCATTAGTGTCATAATAAGTAATACAGCAAGTAGTACCAGGGCACTGGGCAATGTATTCAATTTTTATTAAGATTCTCACTTGTGAGTTTGATTTTTCTTTTAAGGTATTAGGTCTATTCTACTGAATTTGGACAGTATCCAAAAGGCCTGTGACTGTATGTTGTACATTTCTGTCCCTCTCTTAGGTGGAAGAGAAACCTGATGTCACATACAGTGATGTTGGTGGCTGTAAGGAACAGATTGAGAAATTGCGAGAAGTAGTTGAAACCCCATTACTTCATGTAAGTAGCTGAATGTTGTATTTAAATTTCTTTGTATACATTTTTGTGTATTGAGCACTAAAATTGCTTGTGTATTAGATGGCTTTTACTATTTTCCCTAATGAGAATTTTTTTGAGAGGGTGGAGAGAGGAGGTGTGGAGTGTTGGTAAGTTCTAGGGGAGAGCAAGCAAAAAGGATTGAATGGTCAAGTATATTTAAAAAAGAAAGATCTGCTGTTTACAGTGACAGAGGAGGCTCAGTGTAACCTTTAGCAATATGTTAAATATGTTACAGGCTATTATAGAAGAAACTAGTTCTTCAAAAGACATCGAGAAGAAAGGGGCCTAAGTCGAAGCAGGTTAAACTTGGGAGGATAATGGAAAACTAGGATATTGAATACCAGATAATTGTGTTCCTTAAACACAATTTTTTAAAATTAGGAAAATATTTTAAGATTGGATAATAGAAGTGCTTTTTAAAAGCCATTCAGTCTTATGTATTGATATGAGTCCAGTTTAGAACTTACGTCTTAGAATAAGTAAAATTTCTTACTTAGTCCAAGTATGTAGATTGTGGACTTAATAATTTTGATTTAAATATTAAAGTATGGTTTTCAGGATAAAAGACTAAACATAAAAGCACTTTGTTGGTGTAGAAGTAGTCTGATTTTTGTTATACAGAAGTGGTAAATGTGAAAATTGTGTCTCTTTCACAGCCAGAGAGGTTTGTAAACCTTGGCATTGAGCCTCCCAAGGGCGTGTTGCTCTTTGGTCCACCCGGTACAGGCAAGACACTCTGTGCACGGGCAGTTGCTAATCGGACTGATGCGTGCTTCATTCGAGTTATTGGATCTGAGCTTGTACAGAAATACGTCGGTGAGGTAAAGTAAATTTATCATAGTCAAAGAATATATAGCCCTGTGAAAGATTTTACAGTATGACTGAAATTAAAAATGGCACTTCTGCATTGAGGGATCCAGACCTGAAATTTCTGTTTTCTTTTTTTGAGACAGTCTCATTGTGTTGCTCAGGCTGTAGTGCAGTGTTGTGATCTCAGCTCACTGCAGCCTCTACCTCTCTGGGCTTAGGTGATCCTCCCATCTCAGCCTTTCAGGTAGCTGAGACCATGGCTACATGACACCACGCCCAGCCAATTTTTCTATTTTTTGTAGAGTGGGGTTTTGCCATGCGGCCCAGGGCTCAAGTGATCCATCTGCGTTGGCCTCCTAGAGTGCTGGGAGTATAGGCATGAGCCACCACACCCGGCCTGAGACCTGAAACTTCTTGATTGTAATTAGTAGTTTAGAAGCTGCCTTTGTGATCATTTGGAAACAGGCAACCACTTAAAATTTTAACCAGTATGCCCCCTCCTCAGAAGGATGACATTTTCTACAGATGTGGCTTTTCTATGGAAATGCATGGTAAGTGAATTCAAAAGTATACTTTTACTTCAGGGGCAGTATTTTCAGTCCTAATGAGAAAGTGAGAGCATAGGTTGTCTGTATGTTTGTAGACATCCATATCCATATATATATTTAGAGAATAAGTCTAGGGCTATATGTATTGTATCTGAAACCTGTTGATGATTCGTATATTTACAATAAGAATTAGATACGGAGGTGCATGAGTTGAGGTATCCTTTTATTCCCTAATTAAAACTTAAAGTCAAATTCAATGATCAGGAATTCCAAGTGATAGATCAGATGCTTTTATTTACTCAAGTTTTACTGATTAGAATGGTTCCTTTATTTAACTATTAATTTGACCTCGTCAGATCTGAAACCTATTGCTATGTAATAGATACAGAATCATGCAAATGACTTAATATTTTAAGGCTAGCAAGATTAATTTGGTGGACTGGGGAGCAAACTTCAGTCTTTTAAAAAAAAGTTTAGGTAGGCTGGGCGCAGTGGCTTACGACTGTAATCCCAGCACTTTGGGAGGCAGAGGTGGGCAGATCACCTAAGGTCAGGATTTCAAAACCAGCCTGATCAACATGGAGAAACCCCATCTCCACTAAAAATAGAAAAAGCTGGGTGTGGTGGCGCATGCCTGTAATCCCAGCTTCTCGGGAGGCTGAGGCACAAGAATCGCTTGAACCCAGAAGGCGAAGGTTGCAGTGAGCCAAGATTGTGCCATTGCACACCAGCCTGGGCAACAAGAGCAAAACTCTGTCTCAAAAAATAAACAATAAAATAAAATAAAAACAGCTGGGCGTGGTGGCTCACGCCTGTAATCTCAGCACTTTGGGAGGCTGAGACGGGTAGATCATGAGGTCAGGAGTTCAAGACCAGCCTGGCCAAGATGCTGAAACCCTGTCTCTACTAAAAATACAAAACTTATCTGGGCTTGGTAGCCCATGCCTGTAATTCCAGCTACCCGGGAGGCTGAGGTAGGAGAATCGCTTGAACCCGGGCAGAGGATGCAGTGAGCTGAGATCGCACCACTGCACTCCAGCCTGGGCGACAGAGGAAGACTCTATCTCAAAAAAAACAAAAAAATAAAAAAAGTTTAGGTAATTATGAATGAGAATACTGTTAAAAATATATATTGAAAAGTTTGAAGCATAACTTTTTATTTACTTTAAAATATTTTAAAATCAATTTTGAATTAATAAATCATTTTTCTTGTTAGGGGGCTCGAATGGTTCGTGAACTCTTTGAAATGGCCAGAACAAAAAAAGCCTGCCTTATCTTCTTTGATGAAATTGATGCTATTGGAGGTGAGAATGATATGTTAAGAGAACTGCTTTAGGATTCAGTTTCATGAAAACTCTAAAGTGATATGTTAATTCTTATACAGAATTTTAACAATAACTCTTCTATGAGCTCTGAAACATTGGCGCCACAGATCTAATAAGCAGTAGTGCTAAACTATAAAGGCAAGAAGAAACATTATATACCATTGCCATTTTTCAGATCCTTTATTTTTGTGCAGTGGGTTGAATATCCCTTAGCTGAAATGTTTGAGAATAGAAGTGTTTTGGAATTCAGGTATTTTGGCTTTTGGAGTACTTGCATTATACTGATTGAGTATCCCAAATATGAAAACCTGAAATCTAAAATGCTCCAATGAGTATTGCCTTTGAATATCATGTTGGGGCTCAAGAGTTTCAAATTTTGAAGCACTTTGGATTTTGCATATTTGCAAATATGGGATGCTCAACCTATATTTGATTTCATTCATACAACACCTATTTCCACACTTTAAACAACTCCTAAATTGAGAAGTATCATCTAATGTCATAAGAAAGCACTGGGGCATAATTTAATTGGTGGTGGTTTTTCTTAGTGCACAGGAAATACAGTATTAGCCATGAAATCTGGACTTTTTTTTTTGTTTGTTTAAAGACACAGACTCGGCCGGGCGCGGTGGCTCAAGCCTGTAATCCCAGCACTTTGGGAGGCCGAGATGGGTGGATCACGAGGTCAGGAGATCGAGACCATCCTGGCCTACACGGTGAAACCCCATCTCTACTAAAAAATACAAAAAACTAGCCGGGCGAGATGGCGGGCGCCTGTAGTCCCAGCTACTCGGGAGGCTGAGGCAGGAGAATGGCGTAAACCCGGGAGGCAGAGCTTGCAGTGAGCCGAGATTGCGCCACTGCACACTCCAGCCTGGGCGACAGAGCGAGACTCCGTCTCAAAAAAGAAAAAAAAAAAAAAAAAAAGAAAGACACAGTCTCACTCTGTTGGTCAGGCTGGAGTTCAGTGGCGCAACCTTGGTTCACGGCAACCTCTGCCTCCTCGTTCAAGCCATTCTCATGTCTCAGCCTCCCGAGTTGCTGGGATTACAGATACCTGCCACCATGCCTGGCTAATTTTTGTATTTTTATTAGAGACGTAGTTTCACCATGTTGGCCAGGCTGATCTCGAACTCCTGAGGACAAGTTATTTTGACTAATCTCTTAGCCTCAGTTTTCTTATCTTATAAAGGGAATAATTCTTGCCTTGTGTACTTCATGAGGTTTTGAGAAGTTCAAATTAATTAATAAATGTGGTAGACTTTGAAAACATACTGCCCCATAGGCAGTTTAAAAAATGTGATGAATACTTTTGAAAGCAAAAGTTCACTTTCTGATTAGTTTTGTATAAAGCAGGCTGTTCTTACAGGATTTGCTTCAAAGTGGGATGTGCACTTATTCCGGAGGGCATGATTTGAGCTGAGATTTATGGTACTTTCAAGTCATGCATAGTGCTACTCTGAGTGGACTTGAAGAGCTTATCTTTTGTCTTCTCAGGGGCTCGGTTTGATGATGGTGCTGGAGGTGACAATGAAGTGCAGAGAACAATGTTGGAACTGATCAATCAGCTTGATGGTTTTGATCCTCGAGGCAATATTAAAGTGCTGATGGCCACTAACAGACCTGATACTTTGGATCCAGCATTGATGAGGCCAGGGAGATTGGATAGAAAAATTGAATTTAGCCTGCCCGATCTAGAGGTAAGAAAATCATTTCATTTTAGGAAAGGGATTTTTAAAGTTTTTTCTTCCTGTGATGTTTTTTGCATTTTCATATTTGTCAATTCTCTCATTTTTAGGGTCGGACCCACATATTTAAGATTCACGCTCGTTCGATGAGTGTTGAAAGAGATATCAGATTTGAATTGTTAGCACGACTGTGTCCAAATAGCACTGGTAAGTAGAAAGTTCTTGCTTATATTTGCTGGTCTGTCTGCTCCGGCTGCTTTAATTAAGCCTGTTTATTTTCTTTTTGTTTGAAAGGTGCTGAGATTAGAAGCGTCTGCACAGAAGCTGGTATGTTTGCCATCAGAGCACGGCGAAAAATCGCTACCGAGAAGGATTTCTTGGAAGCTGTAAATAAGGTCATTAAGTCTTATGCCAAATTCAGTGCTACTCCTCGTTACATGACATACAACTGAATCCTGAAGGCTTTCAGGTGAAAACTTTAGATTGGAATCCTAACCTTACATAGACTTGTTAATAACCACTTCATAAACAAATAAATGGCTTCAAAATTGTATGTTTCCATATCTCTTCTTTTAATAAAAGGTGATCTCTAATGTTATTAGACAGAAAAGCTTGTTAGAATGTGTTTTGACTGTTTTTTTGACCTACTCCCATTTAAGGGTTTCACAGCAAACAAAGTGCTTGCTGAGATGGCTTATGTCCAGGCATATGCTGGCTGGGTGCTCTACATAGAAATTCTCATTGTATCCTCCCATCTGTCCATTGAGGAAGATTATCAAATGGATCTTCATCTAATGGATTCATAAACTTTCCTACTTACTTGTAGTGGCAAAGCTGGGTTTCTGGTCCAAGTTTGTCGGCTCCATTACCTCTGCTCCTATTATCCTCTTCTGTCCCGCATCAAAGTAGCTCACTTAGGCTTATGACCACATGCATTATGATAGTTTCCCACCACCATGTTGAATAATAAAAGCTTTGGCCAAATCTTTTTTAAAGTAGGAGAAACATTGGATGTATATGTTTTGCATTGCAATTTGATTTCAAATTAATCAGGAAGAATTAGTGATTTTAATGAGCAGTAAATACAATAAAGCAGAAAGAAAAATGTTCAGCCAGAGGTGAAAGAGTAGTAAAAAAGACAAAAAAAAAAAAAAAAATGTGTGTACATATGATCTAATTTAGAAAATCCAGAATTGGCTTCATACAGAAAAGTGATTACTTTCATTTTACAAATTAGTTTGAAATTTCGGTAAAATGTCTGTTAGGCTTCTGGTCTACAGTGAGGTATTTTAAAAATAAAGGTTATATTAGAATCCTCAACAGATCTTTTTAAAATTATCTCCTGTGTAACCACCACCAAATCCTATCTTCTACCACAATTACCCCTTCCCCAATGCCAAGACTAAAGCACAATAATGAATATTTTTATTGAAGTTCAATATTCATAAGTTGCAAAATAAAGTTGGACACATTTTAAATTTACAATAGAAAAAGTTGACAATATAGAAAATGCTGTGTTGCACTGAAATATGGAAAATTATGAAAGTTTTCAAGAAATTAAAGCCCTTTATAAAATCCAACCAACATTCTTGATTTTTCATTTTTACGAACTTGATCAGAAAAATTCATCTTTTGAAACCCTGCTCTAGTCTTTCTTGAGGAATTAAATAGAGCAAACTATTTTCAGGTTATGCTTACAATAAAATAAGAAAATGACTGAAGATGTATGTTTTTGAATGTTTTGATTAAATAAATATACGTATTTAGAACACACTCTCAAGTCTTTCCACTTTGTCATGGCCACATGCTCATATATACCAATTAAAGACAACTCAAATTAGATAGTGTTGAGCACACTCTGTTCTAGCGATACAGAGCGACTATCGTGATAATTAATTTAGGTCCATAAGCAAAATCTAATTGGCTACACATCAAATATAAAATCAACTATTTGAAAAATTTGGGTGTTTTTCTGTCAAGGCATATTTATGCAGGTAGCATCAACATTGTCTAGGTCAGCATGTTTGTACCCTACTTAAAAGGATGAAACAGACTTTTACCAATGACTTCTTCCACCTAAAATAGATGTGTCTATATACGTGTGTAGATGCACACACACATACATATATATATGTGTCAGGGTGCTAAGTCAGAATACAAAGGATTTATGACTTTAGAAATATATATTGTAGAATGCCGTTTAAAAACTTAACATTAAAATGTGATTAGGTTTATTAAAAAACTCAATTTTCATGATGCTTCTGAGGTTTATCTGTTAGGTAAAGTGAAATGCAATATACCAGTACAATGAAAAGCCTGGTACACCTTTCTCAAAGGCCAGGTGGAGTTTTAAGATGCTCAAACTTGATAAAATCCAAGTCACTAAGCAGGCATGTTACCTGGTGTAGTGCTAGCTTTTACCATTGTGTTGGGATTGGAGGGGCTTCAAAACCATTACCTGCATTTTGGTTTGAAGAATTCCATAATACTTTCACAGTTCTCAAACTTTTATGAGCATTCAGAACAGTAAGAATCCAAACATCCTGAATCCTAAAGGCACTCCTGAAGGGTGAGGTGCACTAAAAAGGACCAATAGCATTTTTTGCACTCAGTAAAGCATACAGGCTCACACTGAGGAAGTTCTGTTTGATTTTAGAATTTAAATTGATTTACTATCTTTAAAGGGGCAGACATAATAGAGCCTTCCCCACCACATACTCTTCCCTCCCTCATCCCCACACAAGGGCACACCCCCACCCCCCAACACACAAGAAAACACACCCACCCACTCCAGGAAAGATGCACTGGGTTTGCTACCCTCTTTTCTTCATCCACACAAGAGAGCAGGCTCATTTTCTCAAAAAGTGTACACTCAGAAGCTGGTACTGTCTTTCTCTGCTAAACAGGTAAGGACACAGGATCAAACCACACGGAGTGGATGTTTTAGATGTTTTCTGCGAACTACAAGATGAGTTATTCCAGGGCTTGAAGAGGATCCATACCCTTAACAGTTTCTCAGGTTCCATTGAAGATGAGATTGGCAATTGGGATCCCATTATCAGCTGCCATACACTTACACAGAGTCAGTGTCTAAGACATAGATTGGAATTTCCTGGGCCCTGTTTCACAAACATTTTCAAACATATTCCACTGATTCATGAGACAGAGATCAACCACTGTCATACCGCACAGGATTTGAGGAGGTCAAAGGACTTTTCTTTATGGGACCTTCTTCAAAACAGTGCTTTCCCATATATTGCCATAAAATAAGGCTAGTCCTTAGATTATGTAGATTATACCCATTTTGATAGGACCATATGAACCTGAATTTGAATCAGGGTGGAAAAACATAGAAGATACAGTAGCAGCTATTAAGGCCCAGAAAGAACAGGTGGCCTTATATATTATTTCCTTGAAAGGCGGAGACAAGCCTGTACGAAAAAAAAAGAAATTTTCACTGTATGAAATAATTCTAAGTAAAACATTCTGACATATTTACATACGGATGAAATGTATTTTGAAATGCACTCATTCTCAGATGCTAGGCAAAATGATAAAACAAAAATATATTTCCCTCCTTAAGACTTGGTGCTTTTAATATACATAACAATTCTATTCAAAACAGTTTAAAAGTTTAACAGTAAAGCTAAATACAAATGTGTAACAGACAAATACCTTTTTTTGTACACTACTTTTTTTTTTTTTTTGAGACAGAGTCTCACTCTTGTTGCCCAGGCTAGAGTGCAGTGGCCACGATCTCTGCTCACTGCAAGCTCCGCCTCCTGGGTTCATGCCATTCTCCCGCCTCAGTATCCCGAGTAGCTGGGACTACAGGCACCCGCCACCACGCCCGGCTAATTTTTTTGTATTTTTAGTAGAGACGGGGTTTCACCGTGTTAGTCAGGATGGTCTCGATCTCCTGACCTCATGATCCGCCCGCCTTGGCCTCCCAAAGTGCTGGATTACAGGTGTGAGCCACCACTCCCAGCCTGTGCACTACTTTCAATCTATCAAGCACGGTATCTGCTAAGTGGAAGGCTGGTGCTAAAGAATGTGCAATGAATTTTTTTTTTTTTTTTTTTTTTTTTGAGACGGAGTCTGGCTCTGACACCCAGGCTGGAGTGATCTCAGCTCACTGCAACCTCCTCCTCCCGGGTTCAAGCCATTCTCCTGCCTCAGCCTCCCAAGTAGCTGGGACTACAGGTGTGCACCACCATGCCCAGCTCACTTTTGTATTTTTTAATAGAGACAGGGTTTCACCATGATGGCCAGGCTGGTCTCAAACTCCTGACCTCGTGATCTGCCCGCCTCGACCTCCTGAAGTATTGGGATTACAGGCGTGAGCCACTGCGCCCGGCCAAAGTATTTTAACATAGTTTAAAATCCTTAAATTCTACTTAAATGGCTGAAATGATATGGGCTCTTCTACAAAAGTTTCTAGTGTAAGCTGAAGTTCTACAACTATATGCTCTTTCAGAAGGCAGTCTGTATCAGAATGCAGATGTATCTGATCTCATGTAATGGTTGCAAAGGAAATAACTAAGCAAATCTAAATTCCACTCTAGAATTAGCTAAAGTTTTGATTAAAAGGAGGAGTTTATTTTGAATTTAATTAGTAAAGACAGTGAGAAACCTGATACGAGTTAACATGAACACATACACAGGGTTTGGTTGCAAGTAGGCCATGCTAACAATTCCACTGGAATCTGACTACTTTCTCCTGGCAGTATCTTATTCATGAAAACTGTAACAAGATGTCAATAAGACAACATATTAAAGAAAAAACAAACTCACTATCAGCAGGAACTCTTAGCAGAGGAGGCTTTAGACAGGTTGGCTAATACCTATGCTTCGATTTATAGTGAGCTGATAGTTACAAACAACTGAAAGTGACAAATTGGTTTAAAGGTATCCTCCTCCAACCTTTGACATTCCATGTTTCTGTGGAATGAGTATGATGAGCATTATGCTTACTCCTAGGCTGAACATTGAGTTTGATGTATAATGAACTGATAGCTGTTACGAACTTCTAAGGAAGATTTAAGTTACACCTGGGGGTTAGTTTTCTTAAAAACATCAAACATTGAGTTTGATGTGTAATGAACTGATAGCTGTTATGAACTTCTAAGGAAGATTTAAGTTACACCTGGGGGTTAGTTTTCTTAAAAACATGGTCTTTAATGCTACTTCATGATTAGCAACAATAACAAAGCTTTTAAGGACTTATACTGGCCACAGTCGTGACACTTTGAGCATCAAAAAGAACATAATGGATTGAAACCCATTAAAACTTTCAAAATTCACAAGACCACCATCACACCAGAAAAGGGAAATCTAAAAAAAACCCATTAATTTGTCACCATCTAATAAACCAGTTATTTACTTTGAAGTTCATAATTAAATGAAAATAATAAAGCATTCAACCTGCCCTGCTAGTAGAACTGTAGGTGGGTAAGGATGACCAATAGCTCAAGTAGAGAAGGGAAAGCTATAGTTCACATAGAACAATCAACTAATAAACACAGAAGAAATGAAAGAACTAGACAACCTACTCACAAACCTTAACAAAGTTAATGATTTAGCAAAGAATTACTACCCAATGTTAAAACTCCTGGTAAATGGCTAATAGGGGACTGGACATTCATTCAATGCCAAAGGAACACCACACAGATAGTCTGTAGTCACAAACGGGAAAATCTAACCGGAGGATCAGACTCATGCTGATCCACTCATCTAGCTTAGATCACTAGATTAGTTAATGTTAGATCAATTAGATATTACGTGTTTTCTGAAGTGATGCGATATGAAGCATGTATCTTATCTATGATATAATCTAGCACAAAATGCTTTAATTTGAATCTACAAAGGCTTTAGATATAACTTTCAGATTGCAGGTAGTAAAGGCAATATAAAAATAAGTTAAACAACACCATGAAAAAGCAACTAGGCAAATTCGCAAGACAGGATTCTACAGGACAGCTGCCCCAGTCTCTTTAACAAGTTAATGTCATAAAAAAGGAACTGTGCTAGATTAAAATAGATGTAAGGGACTTTAAAGGACACGACCAGTTGCAATGTAAGGTCATAGAATGAATATCAGTTTGCACAAACCAACTGCAAATTTGGGGACAATTGGGGAAATTTAAATATGGTCTAAGGCAAAAAAATGTGCTGGAATGAGAAAGTGGAGATTATTGATTAAAGAAAAATTGGTTATAAAACACTATAGATGTGGTCTTACTTTGGTTAAAAATGTAAATGTATATGCATGGAAAAAGATCTGGAAGGACAATAAGATGTTAACAGTGGTAATCTCTGGTAGAAATAGAACGTTTTATCTTCTTATTTTTGCTTGTCTGTTTTTTCAAAAATGTCCTCAATGCATTTATATTGCTTCTATAATAAATAAAAGGTTATTTTAAAACAAGAACTTCTAGAAAATTGCAGTTTCTTTCTTCTGTTAGATAACTAATTATAGACAGTCTATAGACCAACAAGTAGAAAAACAAAGAACCACTACTTATCTGGCGACAGCATATCCTATTCATAGGTTAAAAGTACTTAACTGAAATAAATTTTTCAGTGCTTAGCTTACAAAGATAATACTAAAATGTAGCAGAAATGCCTCTCCATAATAAATTCAGGCAACAGGCCAATTTATCTTTGAAATATTCAATTAAAAAAACACAAGTACGATACATCTTGCTAGGCGTCATTCACCCTCCAAATCAAGCCTCGACTACTAGTATTTACCCTCAGAAAAAAAAAATCTAGTGTCTAGTATCTAAAACGTGTAAATTATGAACTTCACGAGAGGCTTATAACCCCATCCTAGGGTGAGGTCCTCATCTATGCCTCAGGAGTGGCAGGAGTGGCATTGGGCTCCAAGTCCTCCTGCGGAGGGGGAGCCGAGGCTTCCTGTTCAGCAAGTGCCTCTCTACGTTGGCTGCCTAAAACCGCATCATGAATGCTGTGGAACAGCAGCTCCCATAGGGCAGGATTTTCAAAAAATCTATTCCGAGTGAGGTCATTCACAACTTGTGCTATTAAAAGAAGAAAAGAAAATTAGTCCACACTCTGGGTATCAGTCATCAACAAATAAAAAAAGGTAACACTTCCATATAGTGCTTTTTTTGTTGTTACTGCTTTTTTTTTTTTTTTTTTGAGACAGAGTCTTACTCTGTCACCCAGGCTGGAGTGCAGTGGCGTAATCTCAGCTCACTGCAACCTCCACCTCCTGGGTTCAAGCACATAGAGTTTAAATATTAAAATGCTATAGGAAAATTTTCACTCCAATTCCTGTCTCCACCCATCATACCCGCAATCCCAGGAAACTACTTTCTTGTGTGTTCTTCCAGGATTTCTCTATGTAAATATAAATAAATATGTATTGTTATTTCTCACTTTTCTTATCCCAAAAACAGCATATTTTATATATTTGGGGATAAGAAAAATGGGAAATACATACACACACACACACACACATAAATATAAACATATATAAATATATACATACATACACATATATATACACACACACACATATATATATAAAAAGCTGTTTTGGGGATTAAAAAAGTGGGAAATATATATATTAATGTTATAAATATAACATATATATATAATTCTGAACCCTTTTTGCTTAATTTTTTACCACTACATCATATCTGTTGTATAGATGTACCCAGTTTATTTAACTAGTCCTTTTTGTTTGGTACTTGAGTTTTTTCTTTTGTTTTATAACAATGCTGTGATGATCAACAACATACATGTTGAACATATGCAGCATATTGCTGGATTTTCTGTGTCGAAAGGTAAATGCACTTATAATTTTGAAAGCTAATATCAGTCTGCCCTCCATAGGGGCTGTTGCATTTTGTGCTACCATCAGTAAAGTCTGAGAAAGCCTGTTTTCCCACCATATGCCTATGGAGCATGTTGTCATTTAGTTTTGATTTTTGGTAATCTTACAGGCGAAAACTGGCACCTTTATGCAGATTTCATTTTCAAGCACTTTTTCTACTATTAATTTTTTTTTCTTTTAAATAAAGACGGGCTCTCACTATGTTGCTCAGGCTGGTCTTGAACTCCTAGGCTCAAGTGATCCTCCTACCTTGGCCTCCCAAAGTGTTGGGATTATAGGCATGACCACCACACCCAGCCTCAGGCACTGTTTTACTTTTTTTTTTTTCCTTTTTATGAGACAGCATCTTACTCGTCACCCAGGCTGGAGGGCAGTGACGTGATCTCGGCTCACTGCAACCTCCTCCTCCCAGGTTCAAGTGATTCTCCTGCCTCAGTCTTCCAAGTAGCTGGGACTAAAGGCATGTGCCACCAAGCCGGGCTAATATTTTGTATTTTTAGTAGAGACGGGGTTTCACCGTATTAGCCAGGATGGTCTCGATCTTCTGACCTCAGGTGATCCACCAGCCTCAGCCTCCCAAAGTGCTGGGATTACAGGTGTGAGCCACCATGCCTGGCTCCTTTTTAAAAAATTCTTTTTCTTTTTTTTTGGAAACAAGTTCTCATTCCTTTGCCCAGGCCGGAGTGTAGTGGTGTGATGTTGGCTCACTACAACTTCTGCCTCCCAGACTCGAGACACCCTCCCACATCAGCCTCCCGAGTAGCTGGGATTACAGGCATGCACCACCATGTCTGGCTAACTTTTGTATTTTTAGTAGATGGGGTTTCGCCATGTTGCCTAGGCTGGTCTTGAACTCCTAGTCTCAGGCAATCTACCTGCCTTGGCCTCCCATAGTGCTGGTATTACAGGTGTGAGCCACCACACCCGGCCTCAAGCACTGTTTTAACCAAAATATAATATAAAACAAAAATAGCAGGCAAAGCATTCCCAAACCATTGGACAGACAAACAAGCAACTTGAATGATTATATGTAACTGTTTATGGCAGCCACTAGATAATTGTTACTGTAGTAATGTATATATTATAATTACTATATTTATAGCAGCCATTAATACTATAATAAATGACGGCTTCTTGGCTCCTTTTATCCAACTCCAGTTCAGGAGGTTGTCACAAGTAACTTGTAATATGAATGCCTCCATGTGACTAGTTTCAAAGCTGGCTTTAGAGTGATTTTTCAGAGGAATAATTTTCATTTTTATAAAATAATTAAAATTCAGGACATTTCCAAGTGCAATTGTTTAAATAAGAGAAACAAAACTGAAATTTTAAGCTTCACCCCATCTTAGAGGTATACTCACCACTGCATCCTGCTAAGTATACATATATACCAACGTCTCCATATTCTTTTACAATCTGTAATAATGTTGAAATAAAGTTTAGTTTCTCTTTACTCTGGGTGCCAGATGAAAGTCTCTTTTTACCATTGTTTTTCAGTGATAGAAGACACTCTAATTCATTCACTTGAGCTACTTTGCTTCAATAATGATGTATTTTGAGCTAATCAATTAAAAATAATTTTGTATTTCTTTTGCTTTTTATGTGGGCAGTGATAATAAGGGGTAGCAAAAATACTGTTAAATTTTACTTAAGTATAATAAAACTATTATATTAACTTTAAAATATTATAATTTTAAAATTATAAACAATTTTTTTTAAGAGACAGCATCCCACTATTTTACTCATGCTGGTCTTGAACTCTTGAGCTCAGCATTCCTCCTGCTTCAGCCTCCCGAGTAGCCCAGCATATTACAGCAATGTTTTCTAAAACGAATCTTCTTGTAGCAATAGATATTAAAATATTTATAGATGATGTTATGACTGGGATGTGTTTCAAAATGAAAGAAGAGAAAGTGGATGTCAGCTATAAAGGAAACCAGATTGACCGTAAGTTGATAATTGTTGAAGCTGAGTGATAGTTCATGGGGGTTCAATATACTAAAATCTTTACTTCTACATATTTTTGAAATTTTCCATAATCAAAAGGTGATAAACGGCAACAGAAGAGAATTTTAAGAGTTGAGAAGAAAGCCTAGTCCACCTCCCTGATTTTGCTGACAGTATGACATTGGACATAGAGGTGTTAAATGACTCGTTCAAAAGGATGCTTACCCCTGCCAGAGTTTTCACTCCAACAGAATCAATAAAATTGACTTGAGTGAAATCCAAAATGACAGTGTGGATGTTATCCCCTGGGGGCATAAATCTTTGCATTTCTTCAGGAAATGTGCTTTTGATCACTATTGGGGGATATTTTACTTCACCATCCTCTTCCTCCGGCTTGGTAGCATCTTCTCCATCTACTTCTGCATCCTGTGTCAAAAATTAAACCAAATCAGAATTCTATGAACAACTCACATTTCCGGTTGTGAGAAAGATTTATAATGGAAAATCCACCCTTGTATTCTTAAGCTACTGACTCTACCGGACCCCTTGTAAAATATTTGTCATATTCCAGCCTTGTAACTGAACAAAAAAAGGATGTATGTATAACTTTCCATTTTAACTCAATTTATTTTTCTTTTTCCTTCTCCTTTTTTTTTTCTTGTCCAACAAAATCCACTCTCCTCAGTTATCTATCCATTTGCCGCTAACTTCTAAAATAGTTCCATTAACTTTAGTACCACGGGTCACACATTAGCATGCCTGAACAGCAAAAGCCAGCCTTTGAGCTTTTTAAACTATCAGCTGAATCAATCTACGATAAAGTGCTAATGGTAAAATCTGTTAAGGTACTGCCTAATTTTTATTTTTTAAAATGATGTTTTCCTTACTTTTTTCAGAAACATCCTCATAACTGACCTTATCAGGTGCCTATAAAATATAGAGGATACTTGGGTGGTTTCTAAATCTTCCTCTTTTAGTAACTTCGTACTGTGTTTAAACTTGAGTCCTGAGTAAAGACGGAGGGCACTGAAGAACAAGACAGAAGGGAACATTTCAATGAAAAGACCACTCACCGCTTTGACAACAGTCGCGTTGGCCATATTTGCATTTCCGACTTCCTTAGCATACTTCCGCATGGCCTTTCTCCTTGCTCCCATGATGACTGCTGGGTTCACTCCAGTCTTTACAGAAGAGCAACATAAGCAAAATCACTTCATGGTGCTCTGAGACCCACCCCAATGCCACTCCCTTTCGTATCTCCCCATTTAACTGCTTTCTGTGTCAGGTTATCACCCCAGCCCTTGCACTGCTTTTCCCTCAGAGGCATTAGTAGCCTTTCTTATTCTCAATCTTTATTCAAGACAACCAGAAGCTAAAGTATTAAAGATAATTTTTAGAGCAGTCTTTATCAGGCTCAGATCTGTCAGGCTGTTAGATTTAAGAGACTCTGTGGGTTGATAGGGAGGTTTTCCTATATACTGGGTGGTGTAGGGTTGAGTTCTAAACATGACCATAGGAATCTATATGATCCCAAGAGTAAGAAACCTAAAATTATTTTCTCACTTTTTCTTAAATTTTTTTGAAAAGTTTTATATATATATATAATATACACATACATATATATATATATGATAAGAGAGAATGAACAATGGTGATGGCTGCACAATGTTTATGTACTTAATGCCACCACCCACTGGACTGTATATTTTGAAAATGTTTAAAATAGTGTATTTTATGTTATGTATCTTTTACTACAATAAAAGAGAGAAACAAAGCAAAAATGAAATAGTACATACAAGGGTATTCTAATGATCCTTATATCCCTGTCAACCCACAAATTCCATCCTCAGAAATAATCAATTTCTCAAGACTCACCTTTCGTTTTAATGCATTGCTATACAAGTCACTATTTGCATAGTAAATTGGTGCATTTATTTGAAATATTTTTATTCCAGGAATTTCTTTCACCTGAAGAGTAAAATATTGCTGAATTTAACACATGGAAATATTTCAGAATGAAAACTGCATAGCCTCCCTACTCTAAATAGAAAATGAATGCAGAAGTTGCTAAGGTCTACTTTTCAGGGCTTAGCTAAAACAGTGTCACTCTAGCACACACACACACACACACACAAAGATAAAAAAAGAAAAAAAAAGTCACTCTTATCTACTCATGCTCTGAACAGAACTGACAGAGACCTTTTAACATGCACATCTTTCCATTTGTTTTAAAAGTCAGTCTTTGTTTTACTTTTACCATTAAAGACAAAGAAGAAACTGAAAAATACTCAAAAACAGAAAAGAAAATGGACAGGAGATGGAAGGCTGCTGCCCAGACTGTGAGAGGCAGGCAAATAAAATGAACAGAGGTTTACACTGGTTTGATTCACAGATGCAGGAAGGATCCTAAATGGACACAAGTGAAACTGAGTGAATATTTTATCAAGAACCCTCATGGAACTCTGGGAGGCAGGCTGGAAACAAGTAATCCTGCATATAATTCTTTGGATCGAGGAAAAAAATAGCAATTCTAACACCTTTACCTTAGAGTGATTTTTGTTTCCTCATTTTTTAATACCTTAGAGTGAGTCTGAGAATTTCTTCCCAAGTGTAAGACAAGACAGACAGACAAAACTAGTTTTAAAAGATTTTGTAAAAATCTTTGAGATTCCACAGAAGAAAAGAACATTCAAAATCAAGGAAATCTGAAGCCATAATTTTAACCATTAAAATGAAGTGGGAGAATTCCACAGCCCCACCATCTACATTTTACATGGTTAAAATTATTTTACCATTGGTTTACATTCATCAGAAAAAAACCATGCATACACAAACCATCCTTTCAGTTTCAATACCGTATAAATATATACTTTAATTTCCACAATATATACTTATTCCCATTAAAAAATGAGGAAAAATAAATATTGGAAATTGAGTAGTTAATGCATAGTATAAATTATAAAATTGAATCCATACAGTAGATCAAAGCTCAGACTTTTAACTTTGACCACTATGTCTCCCACCTTATCCCTACTTTTTGTCCTGGGTAAAAACAGTACTTAGCCAAGCACATCACATGCTTACAACCTTTTTAAATGATAGAAAAAGGTCCTACCTCCTCATATGCTTCTATATCAATATACACATCAGTTTCAGGAAGCTGTCCAAGGACTTTGTAGCTCGGACTGAAGACAGAGAGTGTTAAATACCATTGTGTTGAGGTACAGCGTGTGATTTCAACAGGAGGTTGTGTATGTTTATGTCAGGTTGGGGTTTGCTAGTGCATTTGGAAATGCTTGATCCTTACATATTACGTCCCCAGTGCCATTCCAAGCCTAACACACCCCACACACCTCACACCACATGCACATCACATGCCACACACACACATACCACACATGATACGCGCACACCATGTACATCTCATACTACACATACACATCCCAATACCTACCTCACTCACCACACACATACACAATACACACACTTACAATGCATACATACCACACACACACATACACACAATAAACGCACACACATACAGAATACACAATTACATGATATACCACACATATACATACACACATGCATACATACCACATGTATAATACACAATACCCCCCACATGCATATACACACATACAATGTACACACACCATACATACTTCATATCACACACAATATACACACAATATACTATACATATACACGTCATACACACCATATATATACTACACAAAGCACACACCCCACATGCATACACACCATGCACATACATACCACACATGTGCAATACACACATACCACATACACCTCATACCACACACATGTTCCCACACACATACACAATACACAATGTATACACACCCCACATACCATACATACACAATACACACATCTATACATAATGTATATACACTACACACATACATACACACAATGCATACACACACCACACACATGCACAATACAAATACTTACACATAATGCATACACACCACAAAAAGACACACAATACACACACACCACACATACACAATATACACAATCACACCATATACCATGCATACACATCCACACATGCATACAAAACACACATATACTACATGGCACACACAATACCATACACAATACACACATACTATATACCTCACACCACACACACCCCTACATACATACATACACACATGCATACATACCACACATGCAATATATAATACGCACACCACACACATACATGCGTACACACCACACACATGCACACACTACACAGACAATACACATACATGCACACACATGCATACATACCCCCACTACATGCCACACACAATACCATACACAATACACACACCACATACCCCTCATACCACGCACACACACACCCACATACATACACACATACACACCTGCATATACAACCTTCATCCCACATACATACACATACACACCTGCATATACAACCTTCATGCGAGACACAATACACACCACACACATGCATACACACACACAATACACATACATACACATCACGCACTTATACACGTATCACATACACCTCACATATAACATCACACACACACACACATCATGTATACCTCACACCACATACACAATGCATATCACATACCCTATACCTCCCCTCCCTGCAACACCATACCACAAATATGATCTGGTCAGGACAAAAGACTCAGGCATTTAGAGGTGGAGGCAACACTGAATTTCGCAGAGTTCAAGTTATGCCAGGGATACATGTAACACAAGTTCTCCCCATGCCACTCAGTGGACAGAACTGTCCTTCTGCTCTAACTCTAAAGTAGGAGAGGGAATTTTTGTTTGTTATTAGCAAGAATCACTGACTCACGGTAGGGGAGTAGTCAATTGAGGGCATGGGGAGAAAATGAAAATCTCATATTAGCATAGAAGTTTTCTTAATTTAGTCTGAATGGATTTTAAACATTATTTTTTGAGAGTCCTAATTCCTTTATTTTATTTTATTTTTTTTTGAGGCAGAGTCTTATTCTGTTGCCCAGACTAGAGTGCAGTGGTGCAATCTTGGCTCACTGCAACCTCCATCTCCTGGGTTCAAGCAATTCTCCTGACTCAGCCTACCAAGCAGCTGGGATTACAGGTGTGTGCCACCATGCCCAGCTAATTTTTGTATTTTTAATAGAGACGGGGTTTCATCATGTTGGCCAGGCTGGTCTCGAACTCCTGACCTCAAGTCATCTACCGACCTCGGCCTCCCAAAGTGTCAGGATTACAGACTGGCATAAGCCACTGTGCCCACCCCTAATTCCTAACTCTTTGTAGGGCCATCTGGCTCAAATTAGATACTGTAATAATGACAGATACGTCTTGAACACCTGTTATTATATCCTTTGAACAATGCTACTGGGCACTATTAATAATTAATATTATAATAATAGTTAATATTATTAACAATCCTGCCATCATGTAAATGAGCAACTGAGGCTCAGTGGGGTTAGGTGAGTTGTTCAAGGTGAGAAAGCTTGGCAGAGCCAGAATATGGCTCAAGGTCTTTGATTTGACATTCCACAGTTTTGCTACTATGTCCTGGTGCTTCTTAGCATGAATGTCAAAGTACTTTGTAAATCAGAATATACCACACAAGTGTTAGCTGTTTTGCTGTATAGATTCCCTCCATAAGCATTCAGAGAACACAAATGATATGCCTGGCACTAGACTCCAGGAACATCACTTTTACAGACAAGACGCTCACAGTCTAGTGGTATCTGTGGACAAATATGGTTCTGAGGACTGATACTGTAGATAAGGAGCCAAGGGTCTCAGCTGAGTTTGCGATTATGAGAAAAGCTCTAAGAGACTCAAAGTGCTGTTCATGTGTTGCAATCCAGTGCCGCAGGGGAGGCAGAGCAGGGGATGGACGCATGGATCACAAGTACACAACTAGCTGAGATGGACACATGCAAAGTGCTGGGGAAGGATCAGAGCGTTGCTGTGGGTACACAGGGGAAGTTGAGGTCCCTGACTGGGCCTCAAAGGATGAGGATTTCAAATGTAGAAGATGAACAGGCTTTCCTGATGATCTGCAGTGCCCTGGCACACCATTTCTGCAATACCATTGCTCCCAGTGAAGGCCAAGTCCTCACTACTTCCCTAATGACACCAAGAGCAAGAAAGTCTCTTTTAATGAAATCCCATGGCATTTTATTTGGCATTTCTTATGCTTATCACACTGTACTTTGCTTACAACTGTTGAGGCACTTATAACTGTGTATTCTAAGTCTTTAAAAATTTCCTTTTGTTTTATTATTTGCTTATTTCTTTTTTAGAGATGGGATCTTGTTCTGTGGCCCACACTGGAATGCAGTGGCCTGATCATGGCTCACTGTAGCATTGAACTCCTAGGCTCCAGTGATCCTTGTGCCTCAGCCTCCTGAGTAGCTGGGACTATAGGTGTGCACCACTACACCTTGCAAATTAAAAAAAAAATTTTGTAGGTTGGGTGCAAAGTCTGACACCTGTAATCCCAGCACTTTGGGAGGCTGAGGTGGGAGGAACACTTGAACCCAGGAGTTCAAGACCAGCCTGAGCATGATGGTGAGACCCCATCTCTAGAAAAAATTTAAAAATTAGCCAGGTGTGATGGTGTGTGCCCATCATGGGAGGCTGAGATGGGAGGATCCCTTGAGCCCAGGAATTCAAGGTGGCAGTGAGCTGTGACCGTGCGACTGCACTGCAGCCCATGTGGCAAAGTAAAACTCTGTCTCTAAAAATAATAACATAAAAAATTATTTTTTTTTGGTAGAGGCAGGGTCTCATTATGTTGTCCAGGCAGGTCTCAAACTCCTGGCCTCAAGCAATCCTCCTGCCTTGGCCTCCCAAATTGCTGGGATTAGGGGCATGAGATGAGCCACTGTGTTTGGCCTATATTCTAATTTTTTTGAAGATGGATTATAAAATGTTGATTGAGGCCAGGAGCGGTGGCTCATGCCTGTAATTCCAGCACTTTGGGAGGCTGAGGCAGGTGGATCACGAGGTCAGGAGTTCAAGACCAGCCTGGCCAAGATGGCGGAACCCCGTCTCTACAAAAATTACAAAAAATTAGCTGGGCATGGTGGCAGGTGCCTGTAATCCCAGCTACTCAAGAGGATGAGGCAGAGGCAGAGGCAGAGAACTGCTTGAACTCGGGAGGTGGAGGTTACAGTGAGCTGAGATCACACCACTGCACTCCAGCCTGGGTGAAAGAGCATGATTTTGTCTTAAAAAAAAAAAAATGCTGATTGAGTCAGCTTCTGGATTTGTAAAAACTCACATCTGAGTCATTGCCTCACTACGTACTGTGATCTTGGGCAAGTTACCCAATCATTTGACACTTCAGCATCCACATCTGTGAAACAGGGTTGCTGATTGTCATTGGGTTATAAGATTATATGAAATGACATAAAGCATTGATCTTTGCACAGAGCCAGGCACATAAGTAATTATAATAATTTGTGCCATCCTTACTTCATTGTCCTTTTTAACACCATCATCATGATAACATGTTTGTCATCCTTAGGACAATGCAACCTTTGAGGGGAAGGACCATGTCTTATATACTGCACTGTCCCTAGAGTCTAGCATCTCCCTGGGAATATAATAGGCCTCAACAAGTATCTATTTAGTGAAATTATAATTTTTTAAATTGTATAATGCTAACCAAATTGTAAGCTTTGGGGGGCAGAAGCTGAACCTCTGTCACATTTATAACACTTGCAAGTGCCTGAGTTCAGGAAATATCTGCAGAATGATGTGATTTGTCTCTCTTTTTATTGTTGTTGTTGTTGTTGTTGTTGAGGCAGACTCTCGCTCTGTCGCCCAGGCTGGAGTGCAGTGGCACAATCTCGGCTCACTGCAAGCTCCGCCTCCTGGGTTCACGCCATTCTCCCGCCTCAGCCTCTCCAGTACACCTGCCACCGCAACCTCTGCCCCCCAGGCTCAAGTGATCCTTCCACCTCAGCCCTCCAAGTAGCTGGGACCACAGTGTGCACCACCATGCCCAGTTAATATTTTGTACTTTTGGTATGGATGGGGTTTTACCAGGTTGCCCAAATTGGAGTTTTTTATTTTTTTTTGAGATGGGCTCTTACTCTTTCATCCAGGCTGGAGTGTAGTGGTGTGATCTTGGCTCACTGCAACCTCAGTCTCTCAGGTTTAAGCGATTCTCCTGCCTCAGCCTCCTCAATAGCTGGGATTACAGGTGTGTGCCAACACACCCAGATATTTTTTTTTTTTGTATTTTTAGTAGAGACGGGGTTTTACCATGTTGGCCAGGCTGGTTTTGAACACCTGACTTCAAATGATCCACCTGCCTCAGTCTCCCAAAGTGCTTGGATTACAGGTGTGAGCCAGTGTGCCCAGCCCAAACTGCAGCGCCGGCCACCATGCCTGGCTGACTTTTGTAATTTTAGTAGAGATTAGGGTTTGCCATGTTGCCTAAGTTGGTCTCGAACTCCTGACCTCAATTGATCTGCCTGCCTCAGCCTCCCAAAGTCCTGGGATTACAGGAGTGAGACACCACACTTGGCCAAAAGTTACAGATATTTTAAAACCATAACATTCACCAAAGTTCTGAGATAAAGAACTCTCATATATACTAATAATGTTCTTTATAAAAATGGGAAACACTTCTTTTAGATAAATATGGGCAACAGTATTGGAACTTGTTATTAAAAGTAGTTAAATTGTTATTAAAAGTAGTTAAACTTGTTATTAAAAGTAGTTAAATTAAAAGTAGTTAAATTATTAAAAGTAGTTTAGAATCCCACATATTCTTAACATTTTTCTGTTATGTCATTTGTGAAGATGAAAGAGCTCATTTCCCACCCTTGAGGGTGGGGAGCATCCTGACATCCTGCAGATAAGGGGTCAACATCCTCATAAAGTGCCCTTTCAACACACCACATTCACAACTTGAAGATTTCATGTGATTTGTAACCACAGGCAAAACACACTAGCTTCATTTTCAGTTCCCTGTGTGAAAGCAGGAAGGGCACTGGCATTGGGAGAGTGTGTGGCACTTCTCAGGCACTGTGCTGGCTGTTTGTAGGTCTTGTCATTTAAACCTTATTGTAACTATATGAGGTAGAAAGTATTAGTCCCATTTTACAGATGCAGAAACAGGCTCTGAGAGGTTTACAAAATCATAGAGCTTACAGAGGTGCTGCCAGGACCTGACTAAAGTCCAGGCTATTTCTATTTTATTTTTAAACTTTTTTTGAGATGGAGTTTTGCTCTTGTTGCCCAGGATGGAGTGCAATGGCACGAACTTGACTCACTGCAACCTCTGCCTTCCGGATTCAAGAGATTCTCCTGCCTCAGCCTCCCGAGTAGCTGAGATTACAGGTGTACGCCACCACACCCAGCTAATTTTTTGTATTTTTAGTAGAGACGGGGTTTCACCATGTTGGCCAGGCTGGTCTCGAACTGCTGGCCTCATGATCCGCTCACCTTAGCCTCCCAAAGTGCTGGGATTCCAGGCAAAAGCCACTGCACCTGGCCAGTCCAGGCTATTTCTATGACAATGTTTCCTTTTCATCTTTATGGTGATTTATCATAAAAAGTTTTTGATTTTGTTTTTGTTTTTGTTTTTTGGTAGAGACAGAGTTTTGCTATGTTGGCCAGGCTGGTCCTGGCCTCAAGTGATCCTCCCACCTCAGCCTTCCAAAGTGCTGGAATTGGGATTACAGGTGTGAGACACCACGCCCAGCCCATAAATATATGTATATATATTTTTTGAGATGGAGTCTTGCTATGTTGCCCAGGCTGGAGTGCAGTGTCTCAATCTTGGCTCACTGCCACCTCCACCTCCTGGGTTCAAGCAATTCTCCTGCCTCAATCTCCCAAGTAGCTGGTATTTCAGGTGCACACCACCACACCCGGCTAATTTTTTTTGTATTTTTAGTGGAGACGGGGGTTTTACCATGTTGGTCAGGCTGGTTTCAAATTTCTGACCTCAAGTGTTCTGCCTGCCTTGGCTTCCGAAAGTGCTGGGATTACAGGCGTGAGCCACTGTGCCCAACCATATTTCTTCAAAAGTTATTTTATACTTTGCCTAGTGGGCTCAGCTTCCTACTAGGGAGAAGAGGTAACAGGGGATAGTAGTTCAGGATGGAGGAAAGGACAATGGAAGGACTGCATATGATAACTTGGTGTCAGAGTTTGCTTCATGTCATTGAGACCTATGTCAGTACCTGGTGCCAAAACAAACTGCAAGAGGGTAAATAAACCTGCAAAGCACTAGACTGGGAATGGCAGAAACAATGATGGAAATTAGGCTCTTTTAACATAACCATTGATGGGAGCATAAATTGTGACACAGTAGAGCATTTGGCAAAATTATATGGAATTTTTTCATTGGCATTTTGTTCATTTAGTCAACAGGCTACATGAGTGTTACAGCTCCCTCTCACACTAACTAGAAATCATCAAAGGGCTCCACTTTTACCAACTTAAACTTTGGTCTACACTTAAAGTCAACATTGTAATCTCTGCCGGGATATTCACATCCATTCAAATCTGGGCACTCACCTCTGTGTTCTGTAAATCACAGTCAGCAGAGCAATGATCACAGCGGTGATCAAACCATAGTCCAATCCCAGGAACAAGGAGGACACAAAAGTGGTAAGCCAGATGGTCTAAGCAAAAGACAGAAAGCTCGATGAAGAACCATGTTAAACATCCCACAAGAGGTAAACACGCAACTAACTGTGCACACACACATGCTACTTTTACCTTGCCTAACTGGATACTGCACATAACAACTGCATTAACTTATCTTTCTCACATTTTTCTTAGCATAATCATATTTGCTCTATGACATATTAACATAGCCATCACCTTTGTTACTTACCAGCTCTATTTTGCTGGTTCTCCAGAAAAAGGGGAGATCTGAGAACTGCATAAACATTCCCTTCAGGTTGACAATCACAATGGCGGACAGCACAGCCTGAAACAGAGCACATCCCCCATGCCTCTCCTCTTGGGTCCACAGAGTGCCCTTTGCTGGTTCCTCACTGTCCTCCTGCTGTTCTCCCCATGTCTTCTCCCTACTCACTTCCTATATGGCACTGATGGTAGCTTTGAAGCCAAGGACACCTGGATTTTCAGGACCTGGTTAGCTAAAAGGGACCTTGGAAAATCAGTCTTTTTTTTTTTATTTGAGATGAAGTCTTGCTCTGTCACCCAGGCTGGAGTGCAGCAGTGCAATCTTGGCTCACTGCAACCTCTGCCCCCCAGGTTCAAACAATTCTCCTGCCTCAGCCTTCTGAGTAGAGTAGCTGAGACTACAAGCACATGCCACCACACTCAGTTAATTTTTGTATTTCTAGTAGAGACAGGGTTTCATTATATTGGCCAGGATGGTCTTGAACTCCTCACTGCAGGTGATCCGCCCGCCTCGGCCTCTCAAAATGCCAATTGCAGGTGTGAACCACCGCACCTGGCCGGAAATCAGTCTGATATCCTAATAGCAAACCTGCATGGTGGTCAAGAGGTTCAGAATTAAACTTGGTACTCAAGGAATTATTTCACCTATGGTCTTTCTACATTATGATCTTCCCTACTCTATATGGTTTCTGATCTCTACTAGATTAAATGTATCATCATGTAACTATCTTTTTTTTTTTTTTTTTTTTGAGACGGAGTCTTGCTCTGTCGCCCGAGCTGGAGTGCAGTGGCCAGATCTCAGCTCACTGCAAGCTCCGCCTCCCGGGTTTACGCCATTCTCCTGCCTCAGCCTCCGGAGTAGCTGGGACTACAGGCGCCCGCCACCTCGCCCGGCTAGTTTTTTGTATTTTTTAGTAGAGACGGGGTTTCACCATGTTAGCCAGGATGGTCTCGATCTCCTGACCTCGTGATCCGCCCGTCTCGGCCTCCCAAAGTGCTGGGATTACAGGCTTGAGCCACCGCGCCCGGCGTAACTATCTTATGAGTGTAGGCCACCTCAGATTTTTTTATGAAAGTATAAGGTCATAGAAGGTCAAAGAGAGAAGGGATGTTCAAGATCAGCCAGTCCAAACTTTGACGTTGCAGATAAAGAAACTGAGACTCAGAGGAGTTAAGATGGCTTTCCCCAGGTCCTGCAGGCAGCTGTCAGTAGTTACAGAGCAGGATCTTGGTCCTAGCCTTGGCCCTTTCTCATGCCATCCTGTGAGGGTTACAGTAAATAACCCTAATATAGCCATAAAAACATAAACAAATAAAATAGCAAAATCTCTACACATGAAAAAAAACTCCGCCCAAGTCCACATTATACACACCTGGGGCAATGATTCAAAGAGGAATCCAGTTGCTAATATGACCAGCAGAATCATTAATGAGGCCAAACAACCTGCAAGCTGAATGAGAGAAGACACACGGAAGGGGCTTTTAGGAGACGTGAATAAGAGGCAGGGCGTAAGTCGGTTTTATTCTTTTGATAATTACTATGGGAAGATCAAGAAAATAAGCATTCAAATAAGTCAACTAAACCACTACATACCTATAGCTCCATCCCACTCCCTCTCTGAAGTTTTGGTTCTTCTTATGGCTTTTAAATGGAAGCTTAAATGCTGAAATATCCTACTTAAAATGCCTTTCCAGAGGTGGGGGAAAGATGTCTGGTGTCAATCTGAGACCCACAAGGGCCACCAGAAGAGTTCAGATAAGTGTCTGTTGTCCAATATGGGAGCCAGTAGCCACATGTGGTCATTTTTTTTTTTTTTTTTTTTTTGAGACAGAGTATCACTCTGTTGCCAGGATGGAGTGTAGTGGCGCAACCTCGGCTCACTGCAACCTCTGCCTCCCGGGTTCAAGCGATTCTCCTGTCTCAGCCTTCCGAGTAGCTGGGACTGCAGGCGCCCGCCATCACGCCCAGCTAATTTTTGTATTTTTAGTAGAGACAGGGTTTCACCATGTTGGCCAGGATGGTCTCGATTTCCTGACCTCGTGATCCACCCGCCTAGGCCTCCCAAAGTGCTGGGATTACATGTGTGAGCCACTGCACCCTGCCGGCCATTTACATTTTTAAAAATTAAAAGTCAGGTCTTGGTCAAACTAACCACATTTCAAGTGCTCAAGAGCCACATGTTGCTAGTGGCTGCCATATTGGACAGTGCAGATATTGAACATTTCCATCACTGTGGGAAGTTCTACTGGATGGTGCTGGCATACTGCCCACACTCAGTCTCAGGCTTTCATGAACAACATCCCATGTCTGAACTTTGAGGTTTACTGTTAGCCAAGCGTTGCATAACTTTTCAATTTAACTGGAGAATATACTTCTTTCCTATAGATTCAGTTCCTTGTGATTCACTTCAACCAATCATGCCTTTCTCTGATTCACTATACAGCTCACTGGAGCATGGATCTGCAGGCAGAGTAGCTTTGTTTGGGTTCAGGATATAATCAAAAGATTAAAATTTAATTACCACCTATATCACCAGGTCTTAGAGGCCTGTTATGTACACACCTGTGTCTTCCCACCGGTTCCCTCCTGAACAAGGCTTCGAGACAAGGAGCATGAAATTGAAAAGGTCTGGAAGAGTGAGCCAATGGAATTGCACAGTCCCAGGGCAATGAGCTCCTTTTCCATGTAGAAACAAAACACAAAAGAGATAGGTCATTCTTCAGGAAAAAAAGCATAATAGCCCATTTAATACACATTGTCAGCACTACAGTCTATCTCTTTATTTTCCTTTCAGATGTAAGAATTTGTTTAGCATGAGTTCAAAATAGGAATTATGGCATATTTTATAGTGGGGGGGAGGAAACACTTTGAATTTTTATTTTGTCAGAGATAAATGCTGGGCCTCCCTGCTTAGCCTCCTTCTTTCCAAACACATCCTCTACAAAATCTTCTTAATGCTTAAGAAGAAAACTGCACGAAAAGGGATAAACTATTTTTATTGCTGAAGAGAAAGTTATTGTTGTATAGGACTCTTGGCATCTTTTTAATGCCTGGGCTATTGCTCACCAATGAATACATGCCAGTGTCTTCCTGGGGCGAGTCCTGCTCTTAGGTTTACTTTGTGTATTTCTAGTTTGACAACTGCATCTCAGATGAATGTGGAGCATCTAGTTTCCCCTTAGAATATATAAGGTATTGAAATAGACATTGTTATGTCAACATTATAGGTCACAGTGTTTGGATTAAATACCTCATCTATGGCTGTGTTATAAAGTAGGTGACAAAGAGAATGTTGTGGAGTTAGTGATGAATCATATACCCAACGTTTAATGAACAAAGATAAGCCTTCCTGGGGAGCAAAAATGCCCTGGAAAACATTTAATTCTAAGCTGTGAGCTTTAAGAATAGGTATAACATTACAGGTTGAATAAATACATACTTCAATCACCAGTAAAAAAAGTTTTTCTACCAAGATAGATTAGTTCTTGTGCTTTCCACAACTGACGTTGGTGATTGTACTGCTATGAAACATCTGCAGGAAACTGATTATCTTTACCTGATTGCCGTCAACCTGGTAGCCATGTTTATTTGCTAAGGTCTTGGCCATGGAGATGGTCACTGAAAATCCAACGATGGCTATGGCAATGGCATCTACGTACACAAGGTGGAAGAGGCTGGTGTCCGGATTGGCTGGAGGTAGCAGCCTGAAAAGTCAAGCTGACTTTAACTTGTGTTGTGACCACAAGGCAAAGAAAAAACCCCCGCGACTGCAGGGTAGCATTTTAGGGGGGCATTATCTGCAAATGAGGTGATCAATGCTTGGGTAATTATTTGCACTGGTTAGCAAAAAGGAGGGCCCTCCTTGACACAGAGAGGATCTTTTCAGGCTCAAACTGCAGAGTGCAGCTTTCTAACTGGATGGGTTATCAGAAGACATCAGATGCCGTTGTATTTATAAAAGGAGTAACCTCATACCTCATGGCATCCTAATGGCAAGTGTAAGACAGACACAGGAAGCAGGAAGAAGAGAGGGTCAGCAAAGTGCTCAGATGCTACCAGGCATCTGAACCCAAGTCCTGAGGTGGGGAGGAGCGTAGTCTAAGGGCTACCTTAGAGGAGAATTAATGTCCTGGCAATGCTAGGCACCCCATACTTCTCCCCCTTGTCATCTGATGTAAGGACTCTGAGTCTGCTACCTTTTCCTGTTTTTTTTTTTTTTTCTAACCAATTAGCTGAGTTTGTAACATGGGAAGGGAGCAGCAGAAGACTATACTCCTTGGGTGTCACCTAGGAATCTTTTGAATTTGGAGGAGACAAAAGTATGACTCCTGGAATCCCACAATGGAGAACCCAGCTTTTGTGACACATACTTGTAGTCTGGGATCCTTATCCTAAAGAAACAGAATAGGGATTCCCTAGAATGTTATGGGGGAAGGGGCAATAGGGATTTTCAGACATTCTGCTCCAATTCAAGGCATTGGGCTAAACAATAATAGCAATAACTTAACTGATACTAATAATTATAATTATTACAATAACAAGCATTCATTACATGCCATCTCTTTGCCAGGTTCTGTGCTCATTTAATTATTTTCAATGGCCCGGTGAACTAGGCACCATTATAATTTTACAGATGAAGAAAATGAGGCATAGTGGGGTTCAGCAACTTGTACAAGTACAAGCAGCTCATCTACCAAATACAACAAAACCATGAAGAACCTGCTTGGCTACAGCTATTTCTCTTATTATGTCATAGCGCAGTGACGGAAGGGATGTTTCACGTCATGGAGTAAGGAAAGAAAGGAAGAAAGGGAAAGGAACCTAGTGTCTATTAAGGTGAGTTTACCTGCTACATACTTTACATAAGTCATCTCATTTTTCCTCACAGCACTCCCATTACATAGGTTCCACGATTATCCCAATTTATAGGTGAATAAATGGATTTTGACAGACGTTAAGTGATTTTCCCAAAATGGAGCAGGGAGTCAAACCTGGGGGGTCTGACTATAAAATCTGTTGTCCCTCCCTGCTCTTTGCTGCACAGGCATGAACTTAAGAGGGAAGGCCTAGGAGCAGGTTTGGGCCTAAGGGGATAAGAATATAAGAAAAGGACATATTTTGGAATGAGTTAAGGAAAGTAAACAAACAAACAAGAAAACAGGATACAGTGCTATGATTGGGATCTTTAATAGTCAACTGTCACTTTCTGGGCACTGCAAAATGCACTGCTCATCTACCAAGTAGGACAAAACTACGAAGAACCTGCTTGTCTATAGCAGATGCACTTATATGTGTATGTATGTGTACACAGAAGCGTGGTAGTTTGCTTCCATTCCTCCCATATGTAATTACATGTGCATGACACTCCCCCAATCTAGATGTGGAATCTGTTTCCCCTCCAGCTATATCTGGGCTGGCCTCATGATTTGCTTTGAGCAACAGAATGTGGTGGAAGTGATGCTGTATGAGTGCCTTAAGAGGCCTGGTAAATTCTCTGCTTTTCTTTCCTGTTGCTCTGAGCCCCCATGTAAAGAGGTCTGGCAATGCTGCTGAAGATACCACTTGTAGAGAAGATGCCAGCCAGCCCTCACCTGTTCCAGTCACTCCAGCTGAAGTGTCAGACATGTGAGTGAAGCCCTCTTGGATCCTGCAACACTACTCACACCTGCAGACATCTGCAGATGCATAAAAAACCCCAAGTGAGACCTGCCAAAGAACCACCCAACTGAGCCTAACCTAGACTAAATAATTATGAGCAAATTAATGGCGGCTGTTTTAAGTCACTGTTTTGGGGTAGTCTGTTATCAGTGGAGCAGTAAGACTCACAGGTAACTGAAATGGTATGATTGTATGTAGATAGGTAGGTAGGTATTTGTTACCTACTTGGTTTTGGGCAGTGTTCCAGAAAGATAAGGTTTCTGGGTAGCCAATTTCCAGAAATGTAAAGTCTTTTTTTTTTTTTTTAAGTTAAGCTATCACATATAGAAGGGAAGCAGTATGTTTGAGTACAATGCAATAGGAAAAGGAAGGTATTAAGCAGAAATTATAGTGACAAGTAGATATATATATATATATTTTTTTTTTAATTTTTTTTTTTTTTTTGAGATGGTGTTTCACTCTTGTTGCCCAGGCTAGAGTGCCATGGCATGCGTGATCTTGGCTTACTGCAACCTCTGCCTTCCAGTTTCAAGTGATTCTCCTGCTCAGCCTTCCAAGTAGCTAGGAGCGCCTGCCACCACACCCAGCTAATTTTTGTATTTTTAGTAGAGATGGGGTTTCACCCTGTTTGCCAGGCTGCTCTGGAACTCCTGACCTCGTGATTTGCCTGCCTTGGCCTTCTAAAGTACTGGGATTACAGGCGTCTGCCACCACGCCCGGCCAATAATATGTTTTTAAAATGTACAGTTAGATAATAAAGATGAAGCAAAGAAGTAACATGATTAGAAACTAAAAACTCATTGAAATAACAGTCTTAGAACCCATTACTAATAAGTAATCAACATGACTTGAATGCTGTGTGTTCTGGTGTTCACTCACTGCCTTCCATGCATTATCTCCTGTAGTTCTCACAACTGCCCTTGAGATAAGCACTAATTACCACGCCCACCTGGGAGGTGGGGAAACGAGGCTTTGAGAAGATAAGTGTCACACAGCTAGTACGTGGCAGGCTAGGATTTAGGTTGTTTTGCTCTTAAATCCTATGTCACTCAAGGAGAGATTTTTAAAACTATTCAATTTAGGAAAACAAAAGAAAACAGAAAACCACTTGCCACTATTGGTGGGATTGTAAAACGGTATAACTGCTATGGGAAACAGTACGAAAGGCTCTCAAGAAAGTAAAAACAGATCCATCAATCCCACTTACAGGTATATACCCAAAAGAACTGAAAGAAAGGTCTCAAAGACATATTTGCACACCTATATCCACAGCAGGAATATTCACAATAGCCAAAAGGTAAAGGCAACCCACATGCTCATCAATGGATGCACAGAGAAATAAAATACAGTATATATTCACAATGGAATATTATTCAGCCTTAAAAAGGGAAGAAAATACTGTCATATGCTACAATATCGACAAACTCTGAAGACACTATGCTAACTGAAATAAGCCAGTCACAAAAAGACAAATGCTGTATGATTCCACTTACATGAGGGATCTAGAGAAGTCAAATTCATAAAAACAGAAAGATGAATGGTGGTTAGTAGGGGCTGGGGGAAGAAGAAAAGAGGAAGTTCTTGTTTAAGGGGTACAGAGTTATAGATTTGCAAGGTGAAAAAGTTCTGGAGATCTGTTTTACAATAATGGGAATATATTTAACACTACTGAAATGTACACTTAAAATTGATTAAGATTGGCTGGGCACGGTGGCTCATGCCTATAATCCCAGCACTTTGGGGGGCTGAGCTGAGTGGATCACTTGAGGTCAGGAGTTCGAGACCAGCCTGGCCAACATGGTGAAACCCTGTCTCTACTAAAAATACAAAAATTAGTCGTGTGTGGTGGCACACACCTGTAATTCCAGATTCTGAGGAGGCTGAGGCAGGAGAATCACTTGAACCCTGGAGGCAGAGGTTGCAGTGAGCTGAGATTGTGCCATTGCACTCTAGCCTGGGCAACAGAGTGAGACTCAGTCTCAAAAAAAAAAAAAAAAAAAAAAAGCCAGGTGCAGTGGCTCACACCTGTAATCCCAGCACTTTGGGCAGCTGAGGTGGGCGGATCATCTGAGGTCAGCAGTTTGAGATCAGCCTGGCCAACATGGAGAAACCCCGTCTCTAATACAAATACAAAAATTAGCCTGGCGCGGTGGCTCACGCCTGTAATCCCAGCACTTGGGAGGCTGAGGCGGGCGTATCACGAGATCAGGAGATTGAGACCATCCTGGCTAACACGGTGAAACTCCATCTTTATTAAAAATACAAAAAAATTAGCTGGGCGAGGTGGCGGGAGCCTATAGTCCCAGCTACTTGGGAGGCTGAGGCAGGAGAATGGCGTGAACCCAGGAGGTGGAGCTTGCAGTGAACTGAGATCGCGCCACTGCACTCCAGCCTGGGTGACAGAGTGAGACTTCGTCTAAAAAAAAAAAAAAAAAAAGTTAGCCGGGTGTGATAGCACACGCCTGTAATCCCAGCTACTTGGGAAGCTGAGGCAGGAGAATTGCTTCAACCCGGGAGACGGAGGTTGCAGTGAGCCGAGACGGCGCCACTGCACTACAGCCTGGGTGACAGCGCAAGACATCGTCTCAAAAAAAAAAAAAAGGTTTAGACAAAATTTTGTTACGTGTTTTTTACTACAATAATACTAAAAATAAAATGCACCCAATGATTATTTTTCATTGCAAGAGTACTAAAGTAAGAGTTAGAGGCAATAGATCCATTGATTATTTCAGTCACATGGTTACTTAAAACTACTTTCCTACCCTAGAGGAAGTGTTCCAACGACATCCACATTGTATGATTCTTTCAAGTTAAACCCAGCTGAAATGCCAGTTCCCATTACCACCTAAAAAGACACAAATCCAAATGCACCTTTAGATATGAATGTTCAAATACTGCAAAAATCAGCTTCAAATATGTTAGTCAAGTCAAATCTATTCTCACTTTTAACATTCAGATTTAAAAAGAATTACCATTAGCTTCAACAATTCTAACTTCTCTTAATGACCCACCTTACATAATTAAAATGAACTCTACAGTTTATGACCTGGAATTTTCTTCATGCTTTGTCCTTTTCTACACTGAGGTGTCTGGCTAGTTGACTGCAACAGAAAAAGGTCATAAAGCCTTTCAAACGTTGACCTTACCTTTAGGGTGGTGAAATGAGTCTCTGGCCACAACGTTATAAATAAAGGTTATTTAACTCTGTACTTTGAGGGTGGTAAAATGACACTGTATGATTACAAAATGTACGTCTGGATTTAGAATCCTCCTGGTGATCCTGTTTCCAGGACGGCAGCCCCAAGTGTGGCGATAGGGCCCCAGCAGCAACCCATAGCTGTTTCCTCCCATTTCAGCTACAAAGTCAGGGTAGAACTGTACATCAAACAGAGGGTCACGGTACATAAGGCCATCCTGGATTGGCAGGGCATAGATTTACTTGGGGTGTAAAGTACAATCCCTAATGAGTTACAAGAGAAACATAACAAAAGGTGAGATAGCAATTTGCTCAGGAATTATTGCCTATAGAGCTTTCTGAGAGAGTTATCCAACAGAGAAGAAATCAGAGCTGGCCAGGGAAGGAAGCCAGTCCCTCCTGAGGAGGGCCACTGCAGGAAACAAATAATAAGGTAAGCTTATTATCAGAAACAGCAGCCTGGGAGACCAGGGGCATGGGGGATTCTGGCTCTTTTGATGGAAGGATCCTTTTCTGTTGAAGACAATTATTTTCATCACCCTTAATTGCATTTTTTGTGCATCTCTAACTAGGGGAGTGCCTTGAATATTTAAATCCACACAATATATATGGCTTAAGCTCCTGGAGCTTTAATTTTATACAGTGGTAAGTAATTTAAACCATTGTTTTCTTATCAACACAAATAGATGTATTATAAAATTGAATGCAAAACTCAAAAAATATTTTTATAATAAAAAATAAATTTGACACTTAAAGGGAGTCATAAAGATGCTGTCCCTAAACTTTCTAGAATTCTGGGAAACCATTACCCTGGGAAGCATGGAAAAGCCTTTAAAGGGAATCTAGGAAACAGATGTAGTAACCCGAAGCAGGAGAGGCAAGCTGTGTCATTTACTTAATAATTGGGGCTTGCCTGACTTCTTTCCCTCGCAAGGGTGCTCAGAACCTTTTGCTGTACTCCAAGTCAAAACGGGAACTCTGTGCCTAGCCCCAGTGAGAGAAGAGGTTTTGAAACTGTTAGAGATATATTTTGTTTTGTTTTGCCTGTTAAAAGGTACTAATGCCATATAGACAAGACTGAAAAAAAGAAAAAGTTGAAGGTATTGGCTTCCTTGCGAGCTACACCAGCCGGTTGTTTTCATAGCTAGAACTTTTTGCTATAATTTGGATCATTTCTTTTTTACATTTTTAAATTTTTTATTTTATTATACTTTAAGTTCTGGGATACATGTGCAGAATGTGCAGATCTGTTACATAGGTATACACGTGTCATGGTGGTTTGCTGCACCCATCAACCCATCATCTACATTAGGTATTTCTCCTAATGCAATCCCTCCTCATGCCCCCCACCCATGGACAGGCTCCAGTGCATGATGCTCCCCTCCTTGTGTCCATGTGTTCTCATTGTTCAACTCCCACTTGTGAGTGAGAACATGCGGTGTTTGGTTTTCTGTTCCCGTGTTAGTTTGCTGAGAATGATGGTTTCCAGCTTCATCCATGTCCCTATGAAGGATAGGAACTCATCCTTTTTTATGGCTGCAGAGTATTCCATGGTATATATATGCCACATTTTCTTTATTCAATCTATCATTGATGGGCATTTGGGTTGGTTCGAAGTCTTTGCTATTGTGAATAGTGCTACAATAAACACGTGTGGATGCGTCTTTATAGTAGAATGATTTATAATCCTTTGGGTATATATCCAGTAATGGGATTGCTGGGTCAAATGGTATTTCTAGTTCTAAATCCTTGAGGAATCGCCACACTGTCTTCCACAATGGTTGAACTAATTTACATTCCCACCAACAGTGTAAAAGCATTCCTATTTCTCCACACCCTCTCCAGCATCTGTTGTTTCCTGACTTTTTTTTTTTTTTTTTTTTTTGAGACGGAGTCTTGCTCTGTCGCCCGGGCTGGAGTGCAGTGGCCTGATCTCAGCTCACTGCAAGCTCTGCCTCCCGGGTTTATGCCATTCTCCTGCCTCAGCCCCGGAGTAGCTGGGACCACAGGCGCCCACCACCTCGCCCGGCTAGTTTTTTGTATTTTTTTAGTAGAGACGGGGTTTCACCATGTTAGCCAGGATGGTCTCGATCTCCTGACCTCGTGATCCGCCCGTCTCGGCCTCCCAAAGTGCTGGGATTACAGGCTTGAGCCACCGAGCCCGGCCTTGTTTCCTGACATTTTAATGACCACCATTCTAATGGGCATGAGATAGTATCCCACTATGGTTTTGATTTGCATTTCTCTAATGACCAGTGATGATGAGTTTTTTTTCATATGTTTGTTGGTTGCATAAATGTCTTCTTTTGAAAAGTGTCTATTCATATCCTTTGCCCACTTTTTGATGGGGTTATTTCTTTCTTGTAAATTTGTTTAAGTTCCTTGTAGATTCTGGATATTAGCCCTTTGTCAGACAGACAGATTGCAAAAATTTTCTCCCGTTCTGTAGGCTGCCTGTTCACTCTGCTGATAGCTTCTTTTGCTGTGCAGAACCTCTTTAGTTTAATTAGATTCCATCTGTCAATTTTGGCTTTTGTTGCCATTGCTTTTTTTGTTTTAGTCATGAAGTCTTTGCCCATGCCAATGTCCTGAATGGTACTGTCTAGGTTTTCTTCCAGGGTTTTTATGGTTGTAGGTCTTAACGTTTAAGTCTTTAATCCATCTTGAGTTAATTTTTGTATAAGGTGTAAGAAAGGGGTTCAGTTTCAGTTTTCTGCATATGGCTGGTCAGTTTTCCCAACACCATTTACTAAATAGGGAATCATTTCCCCATTGCTTGTTTTTGTCAGGTTTGTCAAAGATCAGATGGTTGTAGATGTGTGGCGTTATTTCTGAGGCCTCTGTTCTGTTTCACAGGTCTATATATCTGTTTTGGTACCAGTACCATGCTGTTTTGGTTACTGTAGACTTGTAGTATAGTTTGAAGTCAGGTAGCGTGATGCCTCCAGCTTTGTTCTTTTTGCTTAGGATTGTCTTGGCTATGCGGGCCTTTTTTTGGTCCCATACGAAATTTAAAGTAGTGTTTTCTAATTCTGTGAAGAAAGTCAATAGCAGCTTGATGGGGATAGTATTGAATGTATAAATTACTTTGGGCAGTATGACCATTTTCACGATATTGATTCTTCTTATCCATGAGCATGGAATGTTTTTCCATTTGTTTGTGTCCTGATTTGTAGTCCTCCTTGAAGAGGTCCTTCACATCCCTTGTAAGTTGGATTCCTAGGTATTTTATTCTGTTTGTAGCAATTGTGAATGGGAGTTCCCTCACGATTTGGCTGTTTATTTTTGGTGTATAGGAATACTTGTGATTTTTGCACACTGATTTTGTATCCTGAGACTTTGCTGAAGTTGCTTATCAGCTTAAGGAGGCTTTGGGCTGAGATGATGGGCTTTTCTAAATATACAATCATGTCACCTGCAAACAGAGACAATTTGACTTCCTCCCTTCCTATTTGAATACCCTTTATTTCTTTCTCTTGCCTGATTGCCCTGGCCAGAAGTTCCAATAGTATGTTGAATAGGAGTAGTGAGAGAGGGCATCCTCATCTTATGCTGGTTTTCAATGGGAATGCTTCCAGTTTTTGTCTATTCAGTATAATATTGGCTGTGGGTTTGTCATAAATAGTTTTTATAATTTTGATATGTTCCATCAATACCTCATTTGAGAGTTTTTAGCTCGAAGGCTGTTGAATTTTCTCGAAGGCCTTTTCTGCATCTATTGAGATAATCGTGGTTTTTGTCAGTGGTTTTGTTTATGTGATGGGCTATGTTTATTGATTTGTGTATGTTGACCAGCTTTGCATCCCAGGGATGAACCTGACTTGATCATGGTGGATAAGCTTTTTAATGTGCTCCTGGATTCAGTTTGCCAGTATTTTTTTGAGGATTTTTGCATTGATGTTCATCAGGGATGTTGGCCTGAAATTTTCTTTTTGTTGTGTCTTTGCCAGGTGTTGGTATCAGGATGATGCTGGCCTCATAAAATGAGTTAGGGAGGATTCCCTCTTTTTCTATTGTTTGGAGTAGTTTCAGAAGGAATGGTACCAGTCCCTCTTTGTACCTCTGGTAGAATTCGGCTGTGAATTCGTCTGGTCCTGGACTTTTTTTTTTTTGGTTGGTAGGCTATTAATTGCTGCCTCAATTTCAGAACTTGTTATTGGTCTATTCAGGGATTCAACTTCTTTCTGGTTTAGTCTTGGGAGGGTGTATGTGTCCAGGAATTTATCCATTTCTTCCAGATTTTCTAGTTAATTTACACAGAGATATTTATAGTATTCTCTGATGGTAGTTTTTTTTGTTGTTGTTGTTGAGGCAGAGTCTCATTCTCACTCAGTTGCCCCGGCTGGAGTGCAGTGGTTTGATCTTGGCTCACTGCAACTTCTGCCTCCCAGGTCAAGTGATTCTCCTGCCTCAACCTCCCGAGTAGCTGGGACTACAGGTGTGGGACACCATGTCCAGCTAATTTAAAAAATTTTTAATACAGAGGGGGTTTCTCCATGTTGGCCAATATGGTCTTGATCTCTTGACCTTGTGATTCGCCTGCCTCAGTCTCCCAAAGTGCTGGGATTACAGGCGTGAGCCACCGTGCCCGGCCAGTAGTTTGTATTTCTGTGGGATCAGTGGTGGTATCCCCTTTCTCATTTTTTATTGTGTCTATTTGATTCTTCTGTCTTTTCTTCTTTATTAGTCTGGCCAATGGTCTATCTATTTTGTTGATCTTTTCAGAAAACCAGCTCCTGGATTCACTGATTTTTTTGAAGGGTTTTTCTTGTCTCTATCTCCTTCAGTTCTGCTCTGATCTTAGTTATCACTTGTCTTCTGCTAGCTTTTGGATTTGTTTACTCTTGCTTCTCTAGTTATTTAAATTTTGATGTTAGGGTGTTGATTTTAGATTTTCCCACTTTCTCCTGTGGGCATTTAGTGTTATAAATTTCCCTCTAACTGCTGCGTTAGTTGTGTCCCAGAGATTCTGGTATGTTGTGTCTTTGTTCTCATTGGTTTCAAATAACTTATTTATTTCCGCCTTAATACTGTTATTTACCCAGTAGTCATTCAGGAGCAGGTTTTTCAGTTTCCATGTAGTTGTGCAGTTATGAGTGAGTTTCTTAATCGTGAGTTCTAATTTGACTGCACTGTGGTCTGAGAGACTGTTATGATTTCTGTTCTTTTGCATTTGCTGAGGAGTGTTTTACTTCCAATTATGAGGTCAATATTAGAACAAGTGTGATGTGGTGCTGAGAAGAATGTATATTCTGTTGATTTGGGGTGCAGAGTTCTGTAGATATCTATTAAGTTTGCTTGGTCCAGAGCTGAGTTCAAGTCCTGAATATGCTTGTTAATTTTCTGTGTCACTGACCTGTCTAATATTGACAGTGGGGTGTTAAAGTCTCCCACTATTATTGTGTGGGAGTCTAAGTCTCTTTGTAGGTCTCTAAGGACTTTGCTTTATGAATCTGGGTGCTCCTGTATTAGGTGCATATATATTTAGGATAGTTAGCTCTTCTTGCCACATTGATCTCTCTTTATCATTATGTAATGCCCTTCTTTGTCTTTTTTTGATCTTTGTTGGTTTAAAGTCTGTTTTATCAGAGACTAGAATTGCAACCTTCTTTTTTTTTTTTTTCTTTTCATTTGCTTGGTAAATCTTCCTCCATCCCTTTATTTTGAGCCTATGTGTGTCTTTGTACACAAGATGAGTCTCCTGAATACAGCACACTGATGGGTTTTGACTCTTTATCCAATTTCCCAGTCTGTGTCTTTCAATTGGGGCATTTAGCCCATTCACTTTTAAGGTTAACATTGTTACATGTGGGCCAGGTGTGGTGACTCATGCCTGCAATCCTAGCACTTTGGGAGGCTGAGGCAGGCTGATCACCTGAGGTCAGGAGTTCGAGACCAGCGTGGCCAACATGGTGAAACCCCATCTCTACTAATAATACAAAAATTAGCCAGGCATGGTGGCAGGCACCTGTAATCCCAGCTACTCAGGAGGCTGAGGCAGGAGAATTGCTTGAACCCAGGAAGTGGAGGTTGCAGTGAACCGAGATCGTGCCATTGCACTTCACCCTGGGGGACAAGAGCAAGACTTTGTTTCAAAAAAAAAAAAAAAATTGTTACGTGTGAATTTGATCTTGTCATTATGATGCTAGCTGGTTATTTTGCCCATTAGTTGATGCAGTTTCTTCACAGTATCGATGGTTTTTACATTTTGGTATGTTTTTGCAGTGGCTGGTACCGGTTTTTCCTTTCCATATTTAGTGCTTCCTCGGGAGCTCTTGTAAGGCAGGCCTGGTGGTGACAAAATCTCTCAGCATTTGCTTGTCTGTGAAAGATTTTATTTCTCCTTCGCTTATGAATCTTAGTTTGGCTGGATATGAAATTCTGGGTTGAAAACTCTTTTCTTTATGAATGTTGAATTTTGGCCTCCACTCTCTTCTGGTTTATAGGGTTTCTGCAGAGAGATCTGCTGTTAGTCTGATGGGCTTCCCTTTGTGGGTAACCCAACCTTTCTCTCTGGCTGCCCTTAACATTTTTTTCTTCATTTCAACCTTGGTGAATCTGATGATTATGTGTCTTGGGGTTGCTCTTCTCGAGGAGCATCTTTGTGATGTTCTCTGTATTTCCTGAATTTCAATGTTGGCCTGTCTTGCTAGGTTAGGGAAGTTCTCCTGGATAATGTCCTGAAGAGTGTTTTCCAACTTGGTTCCATTCACCCCATCACTTTCAGGTACAACAATCAAACGTAGGTTTGGTCTTTTCACATAGTCCCATATTTCTTGGAGGCTTTGTTCATTCCTTTTCATTCTTTTTTTCCCCTCTAATCTTGTCTTCAAGCTTTATTTCATTAAGTTGATCTTCAATCTCTGATACCCTTTCTTCTGCTTGATTGATTTGGCTATTGATACTTGTGTATGCTTCACGAAATTCTTGTGCTGTGTTTTTCAGCTCCATCAGGTCATCTATGTTCTTCTCTAAACTGGTTATTCTAGTTAGCAATTCCTCTAACCTTTTTTCAAGGTTCTTAACTTCCTTCCATTGGGTTAAAATATGTTCCTTTAGCTCGGAGAAGTTTGTTATTACCCACCTTCTGAAGCCTACTTCTATGCATTCATCAAACTCATTCTCCATCCAGTTTTGTTCCCTTGCTGGCGAGGAGTCGTGATCCTTTGAAGAGGAAGAGGCATTCTGGCTTTTGGAATTTTCAGTTTTTTGCACTGGTTGTTCCTCATCTTCATGGATTTATCTACCTTTGGTCTTTGCTGTTGGTGACCTTCAGGTGGTGTTTTTGTGTGGACGTCCTTCTTGTTGATGTTGATGCTATTCCTTTTGGTTTGTTAGTTTGCCTTCTGACAGGCTCCACTGCTGCAGGTGTGCTGGAGTTTGATGAGGTCCACTCCAGACCCTGTTTGCCTGGGTATCACCAGCAAAGGCTCAGAACAGCAAAGATTGCTGCCTGTTCCTTCCTCCAAAAGTTTTGCCCCAGAGGGGCAACCGCCAGATGCTAGCCAGAGGTCTCCTGTATGAGGTGTCTTTGGCCCCTACCGGGAGGTGTCTCCCAGTCAGGAGTTACGGGGGTCAGGGACCCACTTGAAAAGGCAGTCTGTCCCTTAGCAGAGCTCGAATGCTGTGCTGGGAGATCTGGTGCTCTCTTCAGAGCTGGCAGATAGGAATGTTTAAGTTTGCTGAAGCTGCGACCACAGCTGCCCCTTCCCCCAGGTTCTCTGTCCCAGGGAGATGGGAGTTTTACCTATAAGCCCCTGACTGTGGCTGCTGCCTTTCTTTCAGAGATGCCCTGTCCAGAGAGGAAGAACCTAGAGAAGCAGTCTGGCTACAGCAGCTTTGCTGAGCTATGGTGGGATCCGCCCAGTTGGACCTTCCAGGTGGCTTTATTTACACTGTGAGGGGAAAACCTGCCTACTCAAGCCTCAGTAATGGCAGGTGCCCCTCCCCCTACCAAGTTTGGGCATCCCAGGTTGACTTCAGACTGCTGTGCTGGCAGCGAGAATTTCAAGCCAATGGAGCTTAGCTTTCTGGGCTCTGTGGGGGTGGGATCCGCTGGAGCTAGACCACTTGGCTCCCTGGCTTTAGCCCCCTTTTCAGGGTAGTGAATGGTTCTGTCTCACTGGTGTTCCAGGCACCACTGGGGTATGAAAAAAAACTCCTGCAGCTAGCTCAGTGTCTGCCTAAACAGCTGCCCAGTTTTGTACTTGAAATCCAAGGGAATCTTGGTGGTGTAGGCACCCAGGGGAATCTCCTAGTCTGTGCATTGTGAAGACCATGAGAAAAGCATAGTGTCTGGGCCAGAATGCACTGTTCCTCACAGCACAGTCCCTCACAGCTTCCCTTGGCTAAGTGAGGGAGTTCCCCGACCCCTTGCACTTCCTGGGTGAGGTGATGCCCCACCCTGTGTCATTTTGCCCTCCGTGGGCTGCACCCATTGTCTAACCAGTCCCAGTGAGGTGAGCCAGCTACCTCAGTTGGAAATGCAGAAATCACCTGCCTTCTGTGTTGATCTCGCTGGGAACTGCAGACCAGAGTTGTTCCTATTCGGCCATCTTGCCAGCCCTTTACCCCCAAACGTACTCTTCATTTCTTTTGAGACAGAATCTTGCTCTGTCACCCAGGCTGGAGTGTGAGGTGCAATCTTGGCTCACTGCAACCTCTGCCTCCCAGGTTCAAGCAATTCTCATGCCTTAGTCTCCCAAGTAGCTGGGTTTACAGATGCATTTCACCACACCTGGCTAATTTTTTGTATTTTTAGTAGAGACAGGGTTTCACCATGATGGCCAGGCTGGCCTCGAACTCCTGGCCTCAGGTGATCTGCCTGCCTTGGCCTCCCAAAGTGCTGGGATTACAGGTGTGAAGCCACCACACCCAGCCTACTCTTCATTTCTTCTCCTTGTAGCTCCCACACATGTGCAAACAAGTCCCAGGATGCCAAGGGCACTCTATGGGACACTTTGGATATTAAAAGGTCCCCAGTGAAACAGTGACACCTATTGGGCACTGTGCAAGCTTCTATTTGGCAGTAGGTCACAGTTTGAACACTGTGTTCCTTTCAATAATGCCGTATCTTTGCAAAGCTGGGTGTTCAGTGGTTGCTGTGATGAAAAAGCAGGAACCACATACATATTCATGTGAACAGGAAATGAGGGTAGCAGTGCCCTTTTTGATTCTGAGATTTGAGGATCTATGCAGTTCCCATCAGGCATATGCATTCCGTGATTAAATAATTGTGGTTACTTAACATAAAATATTTTTATTCCAATTTATGTGCATATTTTTAAAAACAACTATGAAGTTGTTAATAATAAATATTATTAAAGTGTTTGAAACTAACTACTTAATAAATGGAACTGTGAGGTATTTCTTTTGGCTTAGGAGTGTCAAGGGATGGAGAAAGTTTGGGAACCTTTGCTTGGACAAAACGGAAAAGGATTTTTTTTTAGGTTACTAAAGTAATATGTGTTCATTACAAAAGAATTAGCCAACAAAAATTTGAGGAGAAAATCTTCCATAACCCCATCACTTATAATTAATGTTAAAATTTTCATGTATAGTCTTACATATAATTTAAAAAATCATTTGTGTCTATGTTTTAAGGCTTTTTCTTTTTACTTTCTTGTCAATGAATTTGTCAAATTTCTTTGACAAATTGTAACCTTCTTTTGGCAGAATTGAGAGCAAAAAATTCCTTTCATCCACTTCAAAATCCCTTACAGAAATAAGTAAATGCAGTTGTAGAAGCTGAACAGGTCATTGACCCAAGGTGACTTACCGCAAAGAACTCTAAAGGAATAGGCGCCGGCAATTTCTCTTTAAATCTCTCATTAAACTCCTTGCCACCCAACAGCAAACCAAAAACCATCAGCCCGACGCCTAGGGAACACACGTTGAGGTTTTTAACATTCTGCAACACAGCAACTGTACTCTGTAACACAGTGAACGCTGGATGTTTACATCAGGAAATTGCCCCTGAGAGAGACAGAGACTGTCTAGTGCACTAATTCACATCAGCCATTCCATTGGGTATTTCTAGGTAAAAGTTCTCAGGCTGACATCTCTCTTTGTAGCTTCCACCAATTAGGAAGTATTTTTACCCAGTCTACAACTTTATAGTTGTTACTCTTTTTTTTTTTTAAATAGTTGTTATTCCTTTTTTTTTTTTGTTTGGAGACACAGTCTTGCTCTGCTGCCCAGGCTGGAGTGCAGTGGTATGATCTTGGCTCACTGCAACCTCTGCCTCCCAGGTTCAAGCGATTCTCCTGCCTCAGCCTCCTGAGTAGCTAGGATTATCAGTGCCTGCTGCCATGCCCAGTTAATTTTGTATTTTTAGTAGACACGGGGCTTCAACATGTTGGTCAGGCTGGTCTCGAACTCCTGACCTCAAGTCATCCGCCCGCCTCGGCCTCCCAAAGTGCTGGGATTACAGGTGTGAGCCACTGCACCCAGCCTTATAGTTATTCCTATCAAACACTTATTCTTATCATATGCTGATGTCTCAATGTAATATTATAAAATTCAAAAAAGGAACCCTGAAGCTGAGTCCTGAGCACTTGGAAAGAATTAAGGGTTGATAGCAAAGTACTCCAAAGGTAAATACATAGAAAAGCCTTTAGGAGCTCAAAGAAGGAGAAAGTATTGTTAGCAGGACTTTGAAGTCAAGAGTGCTGATGTCTGGGAAAGGAACCCAGGAGAATTAGAGAAGAAATCCACTTAATTATATCCCAGGGTTACCAACTGGGCACCTCAAATATAGTCAGTTCTCATTTGAAACCCAATAAAGTAGACTTCCTGCTCAGCCCAGGCCATGCACCCTTTCCTATCAATGCCTAGAGTACTCAGCATGTTTATTTCCTTTGTGACAAGGCATTTCGAGAAGTTTCAGAGTAAGAAGTACGGTAACAGCTATTATGGGAGACTAAGAATTTTGTTATTTAAAGAATATTCCTAAAGTCTGATTCCATTTTAACCAGTCAATGACTCAATCTAAATGTCACTTCCTCAAAGTGCCTTTCCTAGACCCCTAATCTCAAGGTCTCCCTATTTAACTTTCAGAGCAGCTGGTACTTCTCCTTCATAGCATGCAACACAAATTGTAATTGATTACACATGTATGCAGTTAAAGGTTTACTATCTTCCCACTGGACTGAAAGTTCTAGAGGGAAAGGCCTGTATCTTTTCAGCTCACAGCTGCATCTTGGCACCCAGTGCCTAGCACATAAATACCTACAAAGACTACAGGCCTCTCTTTCCAAGGATAGCTTTAACAGCATCTCAGAGGTTTTGATATGTAGTACTTCTATCAATTAATTCTAATTATTTCCTAATTCCCTCTTTATTCATGGGTCATTTAGAAATGTTTTTTGGTTTCTAAATATGTGGGAGTTTCAAAGCTATGTTTAGTTTCTGATTTTTAATTATATTGCACTGTGTGAAAAAACATTGAATTTTTAGAATTGGTGATCAGTTTCACATGATCAATTTCAACATGATCATTTAGTACCATTGTTCCTTAAGTGCTTGCAAATAATTTATATTTTCTCTGAGTTTGGTAAGAGGTCTACGTAACTAAAAGATTTATGTTAGTTAAATCTTTTACAGCCTTATTTTTTTGCCGGTTTGAATTAGCAGTTGGTTTTTTTTTGAGATGGAGTCTCACTCTGTCGCCCAGGATGGAGTGCACTGGCACGATCTCGTCTCACTACAAGCTCCGCCTCCTAGGTTCATGCCATTCTCCTGCCTCAGCCTCCTGAATAGCTGGGACCATAGGCGCCTGCCATAACACCAGCAAATTTTTTTGTATTTATGGTAGTGATGGGGTTTCACCGTGTTAGCCAGGATGGTCTTGAGCTCCTGACCTCGTGATCTGCCCATCTCAGCCTCCCAAAGTGCTGGGATTACAGGCGTGAGCCACGCACCCAGCCTGAATTAGCAGTTTTTGAGAGAGAGAGATGTTCTCCCCTCATGCCTTTAAATTATTTGTTAGTTTCCAAAAAGACCATGATTTGGTTGTAAGAAAAAGCTCTCTCTTCACCTAATTAGAGTGATGGTGCAGTCACCAAATAAAGACCTAGCAAAAAATTCCTTGTGAAGTGGGCAGTATCACATATTAATAATAGAGATTTTAAGGTTTAGTCCTCTTTGTAACACTCTTTTCAGAAAACCTTAGAATAAATGAATTTTTCCTTTTTTATGGAAATTACTGGAGAAAAAGAAAAATGAGTCTTGAAAGTAAAGAGAGATACAGAAGAGAAGTGGGGGAAATAAAGAGGAAAAAACAAGTACCAGAACGTCAGGGAGTTGCTTACTTACATACACCACTGAAAAGATTCCACTGTACCGCTTTGTTTTAACTCCAAACAGATATTTTAACATGGAGGTGAAGACATGCACAGCTGCTGCAGTGGTAAACCCTCGGACCAGAGGCTCTGTGAGATATATGGCCACAAATCCAAACCTACAGACACCTAGGCAAAACTATTTTTTTTTTATGACAAAGAAACAAATGAATCACATGATAGGTCAGGAAGTTAAGACCCACAGCAAATATACAAGTTCTTTCTTGACCATTTTCTTTTTTTTTTTTTTGAGATGGAGTCTCGCTGTGTCACCCAGGCAGTGACATGGTCTCGGCTCACTGCAACCTCCGCCTCCCGGGTTCAAGTGATTCTCCTGCCTCAGGCTCCTGAGTAGCTGGGACTACAGGTGCATGCCACCACACCCAGCTAATTTTTCTATTTTTAGTAGAGACGGGGTTTCACTATGTTGGCCAGGCTGGTCTTGAACTCCTGACCTTGTGATCCACCTGCCTCAGCCTCCCAAAGTGCTGGGATTAAAGGTGTGAGCCACTGCGCCCAGCCTCTGGACCATTTTCTAACACTGCAAACTTGTACATGAAGTGGGTAAGTAGCTAACAAATCAATCACTGGTTACACAGAAAACAGTGGAAGGTCTGGAGTGGCTTGGTGCCCCACAGTGCACTGGCCACACTAATGCCTTCCCTGTCTCTCATGGAGCTGGGGGCATGCTTCATCATGTAGACTAAAGTGCATGATCATGATCATTGGCTGTTCCCTCCAAGCAGAGAGGAATATCCTCTCCCAGCACTAATCAATCCTGCTGTGTCAAACTTGTCTTGCTTTTGGGATCTTTAAAGCATCCACCTGAAGCTTGCTTGCTGGTCACTCATAGTTGTGAATAAGGCATGCAGTTGGTCTGCAGTTACTCCCGAAGCTTTGGGGTTTATCTGGCAGATGCCGCCCACAGTGTAGGAAGACCAGCTAAGAGCTCTCAGTAGATACTTGTTAGATTAACAAATAAGACAGTCCATTTCCCCATCTTTGAGCCTTACCTGAATGATTCCTGAAAGTAAGGTCACAGACATGGCGACTTTCACTCTCAAGGCATCTCTGGCCTCTGTGCCATTGGTTGCATTTACTCCTCCTGGAATGACTATATCATCTGGTACTAATCGAACAGCCACACCACCAATCATCAGGCTAATAACAGCAAAAGGACCTGAAATAATGAAGCATGAAGATCCCTGTTCAGGGTTCAAGGACACTATCTAATTCAGAGTATTTGATAGAGTTTTTGCCAGTACACCAAGAGACAAAGTTGAGGTCAAGAAGTCAAGCTTGAAAGAAGACTATGCTCCCTTCTTTAGTGTCCTGCCTCTGGTGTGTGAGTAACCATGTGTGTGTGCATGCAGACTGTATTTTCCAAAAATAGACATAGCAATATCTTCCATCCACCTACTCTTCTTGACATTTCCCCATCAAGAGGTGGAGTCTAATTTCTCCTTGAATCTGGGTTGACTTTGACTTGTTAGTAAACAAAACAATGCAGCAGAAGTGAAGCTGTGTGACTTCCGAGGCTTGGTAATAAAAGGGCTGCAACTTCCACCTTCTGCTGAAGCCGAGTCACCATGTGTAAGAAAGCTCCAACTAGGCCAAGTGGAGAATTCCTGGCACTGCATGGAGAAAGGAAGGCAGGGAAGAGGGAAGGGAGGGGGGAAAAGGGAGAGAGGAAGAATTACCCAGACCAGTCCTTCCCAAGTCCTGACCTGCAGGCACTATGGAAGATACAAACACGATTGTTGTTGTAAAGCTGCTACATTTTGAGGGTATTTGTTACCAAACAGTAGATATCTGGAAAGTGTGTGTGTGCTAGGTGGTAGCCTTATGCAATACCAGGACTATTATGAAATCCATATGCTTCTGATAAAGTGAAAATATGTACAATTCAGAGCCCCAAATATGACAAAAATGAAATATGTGAATAGCGATTAGGAACTTGAAGTACTACCATTAGTATAAAAATAAAAACCAGATGCTGGCAAATTACATTATGAAATGAAGCATTTATCTCATTTCACAGATTTCAACAATTGCCCTTTTACACAAGAAAATTGTCTTTTTTATTATTCCAAGATTATAAGAAAGTTGTAAGTTCTAGAAATCTTGGGAGGCGTGTAGTTTTTTTTTTTTTTGAGATGGAGTCTTGTTCTGTTGCCCAGGCTGGAGTGCAGCGGTGCAATCTCAGCTCACTGCAACCTCCGCCTCCCGGGCTGAAGCAATTCTCCTGCCTCAGCCTCCCAAGCATCTGGGATTACAGGCACCCGTCACCAAGCCTGGCTAATTTTTATATTTTTACAAAGAGATGGGGTTTCACCATGTTGGTCTGGCTGGTCTCAAACTTCTGACCTCAGGCAATCTGCCCGCCTCGGCCTCCTAGAGTGCAGGGATTACAGGGGTGAGCCACCACGCCTGGCCGAGTGTAGGTTTTTAAAGCACCTGTCGTGTATGCAGTAACAAAAGTTGTTATAAAGATAATTTTTAATAACGACCATGCTATTTCTTTGGCACATTGCAAAGGCTGGAAATACACAAGGGAAGGTAGTAGAATATCAAGTATAAGCTTTTACCTATTGATATGTGTCTGGAGGTTCCAAAAAAACAATACATGATAACGGGATAAAATGAAGAGTACAGGCCAAATATTGGAGGCACAGCTGCCAGCATTGCAAACGCTAAGCCTGTGGGATTAAAAACCGAACAGAAATGGGAGATCATTAGAAGACAGAGGGGTTACATGTGTTTTTCTCTTGGTTCTTTATTTCTGATGAACGAGTGAAGCCCATCTTAATTTAAGCTGCAACCTACCCTACCCCAATCCTGCACATCATCTTACCTTGGTGCTGATAGAGTCCAGGATGAGAAAGTTTCCATTGTCATCTCCTTTTTGCCAGTGGGTGATTTTTTTTTTTTTCTGCTTTATTCTTTCACAAATTAGATAAAAGCAGAAAAAAGTCTTATCTTAGTGGGTGCCATTGTAATTTGGTGTTGATGCACAAATGCGAGCTCTTTCTCCAATGGGGTGATTTTGTGGGTTCTCTGGAGACCCCTTTGCAATGAAGGACTCCCAGTTACTATACCCTAACTATGTAATGCTCCTTCCTCCTGACTCTTAGATATCCTCCCTCCAACTCTTATCAGAAGGTATGGCTTTCCAGGTAATTTCGGCTAGCGTATGCTCATCCTGTAGGCAGTCTTCTTGGGCAGGTACCTATCAAATGAGCCAAGCCTCGTTACCTTCCAGGATGCTCAGTTATCCAATGGGAAAGCTTGGCATTTAACTCCCAAGAAACTTTGGAAGTGCAGGTCACACCCTCTGGAGGATTCTTTCCCTCACTCTGCTGTCCTAGGAAGTTCACATCATCCTTGACACATTTTTTTTTTTTTAATAGACTTTTTAGAGCAGTTTAGGTTCACAGCAAAGTGAGCAAAAGATAGAGGTTTTCCATATATCCCCTGCCCTTATGTATGCACAGCCTCCCCCACTATCAACATCCCCCTCCAGAGTGGCACATCTGTTACGAGTAATGAACCCACACTGACCTATCATTATCACCCAAAGTCCACAGTTTACATTAGGTTTACTCTTGGTGTGGTACAGTCTATGCAAATGTACAATGACAGGTAGCCACCATGATAGTATGATATAAAGTAGTTTCACTGGTTAGAAATTCTCTGTGGCCTATTCATCCTTCCCTCCCCCCGTCCCCTGGAAACTAATGATCTTTTTACGGTCTTTTCAAAGACAGTCTTGCTCTGTCACCCAGGCTGGTGTGCGGGGGCATGTTCACGGCTCACTGCAGCCACAACCTCCCAGCCTCAAGCAATCCTCCCACCTCAGCCTCCCTAGTAGTTGAGACTACAGGTGTGCACCATCACACTTGGCTAATTTCTGTAGAGACAGAGTTTCCCCATGTTTTCCAGGCTGGTCTTGAACTCCTAGGCTCAGGCAATGTGCCCACCTCAGCCTCCCAAAGTGCTGGGATTACAGGCATGAGTCACTGTGCCTGGCCAGTTTGGCCTTCTTTAGAATGTCGTTCAATTGGGATCATACAGTATTAAGCTATATCAGGTTGACTTCTTTCACGAAGTAATATGCTTTTCAGTTTCCTTTATGTCTTTTCATGGCTTGATAGCTCATTCCTTTTTAACATTGAATATTTCATTGTTTGGATGTACCACAGTTTAACCATTTATCTACTGAAGTCCATCTTGATTGCTTCCAAGGTTTGGCAATTATGAATAAAGCTGCTATAAACATCCACATGCAGGTTCACTTGAAAGTTTTTTAAAAACTTTATTTTTTAGAGCAGCCGGACGTTTTCATGCAAGATTTAGGCAGCAGTCTCCACAAACTCCAGGGGGTGCTGCTCAGTGCTCTGAGTAGCTTTCTTGCAGTCCTTCCTTACTTGACTGCAGGTGAAGGGGAAATGGATAGGGTTTTAACCTCTCCCTGGAAAATTCTCATTCCAAGTCAGTCTTCTCGTTCCCTCATATATTCTGTTAAAAGTGACACACTCAAGAGAGCCTGGGTCATTCATTCATAGTTCAGGATAGATTGACTGGCATCCCTCTTCCAAATGTATAGGCAATAAGCACTTTTTGTTCTCAGCTTTGGGGGCTCAGCCAAATTTCTGGGACAACTAAAAAACTCATTTAATGCATTGTTACGCTGTGGAGGAGACAGCTTTAGCAAAAGAAGAGTTGGGAAAGCATCCTAACTTCATGTATAATAACACAGTCACTTGAATGTTGTTGAAAAAATTTATTTCTAGCAAAGAAATGCATGCATACGATTTAAAAAGCCAAGCAGCAAAGGCTCTCTGGAAAAGCCAGCTCTTTTCTGCTTACCCCTCTTCCTCCAGGTTTTGCTCCTCAGAGCCAAAGACTTCCAACTCCTGTAGCTGTTTTTCTCTATTTACCTCCATTTTCCTAAATCAGCATTCTCAAAGGAGAGCGCTCCCCCACCCCCACTTCTGGCAGGAGACATTTAGGGATGTCTGGAGACATTTTTGATTATGATGATGGGGGAGGGGGTGGGAGTATTACTGGCATCTAGTGGGTGAAGGCCAGGGGTACTGCTAAACACTCTACACTGCACAAGACAGCCCCCCCAAAACAAACAAGTAAATGGCATGAGGTTGAGAAACACTATTCTAAATATGTTTGTATCATGATTTCTCAATTTATCCATTTTAGATGCAAACTTAATTTTCCATTATGTTTACCTTTTCAGCTTTTCATTATGTGACTTTTTTTCTTTCTAGTTTGAGATCCTCTATTGATTCCTGGTATTCTATATTTTACTATGGTGTGCCTTGTTTTATTTTTCATTTATTCTGCCCGGTATTTTATGATTCCTCTCAGTCTGAAAACACATGTATTTCAGTCCTGGGGATTACTCTTTGATCATTTCTTCCTTCCGTTTACTCTCTTTCTGGAAGTCCTATTAGATGTATGATGGGACATCAGGCTTGATCCTCTGGTCTTCTTACGTTTTCTCTCTTACTGTCTTTTGCTTCTACTTCCAGGAGATTTCCTCTACTTTGTCTTCCAACTCTGACTATTCCAGGTATCACATTTTTAATTTCTATGAGCTCTTTCTTGTTCTCTGAATGCTCTTTTCAAAATAGCATCCTGTTTTTGTTTCAGAGACTCAATGTGTTTTTATTAGGATACTATAAAGTTTTTTATTTTGCCCTGTTATTTCTGTTCCTTATGAATTCTTTTTTGAATGATTTGGTCTCTTTCTTGAAGCTTCATGTGTATTGGCTCTCTGTTTACTGATGGGCCTTATTGTAGGAAAACTGGGTGGCCAGCCAGCATCTTTACTGGGGGACCTCCATTTGTCACTATGGGTCTTTTATAGGTCACCATCTGCTTTGGACTATAAGATTTTTTGCAGGCACTTTGAAGCAAACAAAGTAGAGCAAGGGAACAGCCTTTGTTGACTCACAGTTCAGTGTGCAGACTTTTAGTTAACTTTCCTGACATCTCTTGGTATTTTTATCCTACCATCCACTGCATCATGTAGGTGTGGGGGCCTGAGTGTATTGATGCTACTGATTGCAAAGATTTTGAACCAGTTCCCTTGCTTTTAGCCTTCTGCCTGACTTACAGCTTTCACAATACTTGGAGCCTCCAATTTCCCAGTGTAAGTGTACGTACCTACATTTAAGCTTCTCTAATGATTCAGCTGCCACTTGTCCATCTGCTTGCCATATATACATTTCTCCTGTTCCACTGTGTCTCCTCTCTCATGTTCTTCCTTCTTGCTAGTTTATACCATTTCCCCTTTCATTGTCATTTTAGAGAAATTTTTAAGACAATTAGAGATAAGAGCATACTTTCACTCTGACATGCTTAACACAAAATTTTTTTGGTAATTTAAATTATTTATCAATCACAAGAAATGTATTTACTTCCTTTTAGATCTCTATCTTTGTTATATTGTTTTTCATACTTATCTATCTTCATTAATAATGAGCAGAAAAATGCCTTTCCAATGCAAATTTGATTGTGGGATGATCTGTGTCTCTCAGCAGTGTTCCACCTACTGAATAATTCCCTGATTTGAAATAATTTCTTCCTTTCTGTAATAATGTACACTCCTAGTTTTCCTTTCCAGATACTTTTCTATTTCTTCTGCTGTTTCCTCCTTATGTATTTGGTCTTTAATGTTGGACAGAGCTTGATCTTAGCTCCATTCTCTTTTCACTCCACATTCTCTCCCTAGGTGCCGTGGTCTATTGCCATGGTTTAAATGCTTTCTATAGGTCAAAGATTCCACAGCTGATATCTCTAGCCCCTACCTCTCTTTTGGGCTCATCATATATTAAATACAAACATGAAATATCTACTTATCTCACAAGCATCTCAAATTTAACATAATCAGACTTACTCTTCAATCCTATTCCTGTCATCTTTTTTATTATTTTTTATGTTTTGAGATGGAGTTTTGCTCTTGACACCCAGGCTGGAGTGCACTGGCATGATCTCAGCTCACTGCAACCTCCGTCTCCCAGGTTCAAGTGATTCTCCTGCCTCAGCCTCCCAAGTAGCTGGGACTACAGGTGTGTGCCACTATGCCTGACTTATTTTGTATTTTTAGTAGAGATGGGGTTTCACTATGTTGGTCAGTCTTGAACCCCTGACCTCAGGTTATCCACCCACCTCGGCTTCCCAGTGTTGGGATTACAGGCATGAGCCACCATACCCAGTCCTGTCATCTTTATTATGTCTGCAATTGACACCTCCATCCCTCAGGTGTTTGAAACCGCAATCTGGAAGTCATTCTTGACCATCCCTCTTCTTCACCATCCCCACACATCCAACCCATAAGCCCAGTTGTCTTACAGTTATTGTTGACACGCCCTCCTCCTTCTTTCTAAGTTAATCCAACAGCCAGTTTTGCTGATCTCACCTACAACATATATGTCTTTCCAATTCTTTCCATTCTTACAGCCACCATTCTAGTTCAAGATGGAAGAAGGTCAGCTGGTTGAAGTAAGTTTGCAGAATGACGGTGAAAATTCAACCAGGCAGAATCCTGAGGAGTTCTTCGAGTATGAGCTTGCGTGGTTGTCGGCAGACATTCCTGCAGCTCCATCAGTCCAGCTTGACTGAATGTCAGTTTGACTTCTGCTTCCTGTTTTGGATACTGAGCCCTTATCTGCTTCTCATCCTGCCCTTGCCTCTGCCTTTGAATCTGTCTCTTTATCTATTCTTGGGGTGATGGCACCAAAATGATTGTGGGAATCTGTCCCAAATCTGCAAGATTTTGTATAATAGATCTAATAAATATGGTAAATCAGTCACTCGGAAAATTAAAAACAAAGCCAATTGCTCATTAGGGGAAGTGATTTTTTTTTTTTTTGATAGTTTTTTGGAAACTGGCTACAAGGGAATTGATTTTTGGACAGCTGACCTAGAGCTGTTCAAGCCAATATCACCTTTGCCTACCATGAGCTGCTGTCACCTCTACCTGGTCTCCTCACATCCATTCTGGTGCCCCTCCCACTACCCAAATCCACTCTCCCCATGGCAGTCTTCAGTGACCTCTTACAGAGTGATATGGTTTGGCTGTGTCCCTACCCAAATCTCATCTTGAATTGTAGCTCCCATAATTCCCATGTGTTGTGAGAGGGACCCAGTTGGAGGTAACTGAATCATGAGGGTGGGTCTTTCTCATGCCGTTCTCATGGTAGTAAGTCTCACGAGACCTGATGATTTTATAAAGGGCAGTTCCCTACACTAGCTCTCTCTTGCCTGCCCCCATGTAAGATGTGACTTTGCTCATTTGCCCTCTGCCATGATTGTGAGGCCTCCCCAGCCACATGGAACTCTGAGTTCATTAAACCTCTTTTTCTTTATAAATTGCCAAGTCTCAGGTATGTTTTTATTAGTAGTGTGAGAAGACTTATGCACAAAGAAAACCTAAATAAAAAGTAATGCTGATAGCTTTTCACTGCACCCAGAATGAAACCCAAAAATGGCCTAAGAAGACTCTGCAGGCCTGCCTGTGCCCACCTCACCTGCCACTGCCCCCTGCTCCCTCACACTCCTAGAACAATGCTTTTCCATTCATTCTTTGTCTCACATCCAATTCTTTTCCTGCTCAGTGCCTTCACACATGCTATTCTTTCTGCCTGAAATGCATTTTCTCTTATTCTTGACCTGAGTCAGGTCTCAGCTCAAACCTCATTTCCTGGATCCACTATTCTTTTTCTATTTTTCCAATGGAGTCTTGCTCTGTTGCCCAGGCTGGAATACAGTAGCACGATCTCAGCTTACTATAACCTCTACCTCCCAGGTTCAAGCGATTCTCCTGCCTCAGCCTCCTGAGTAGCTGAGACTATAGGCACATGCCACCATGCGCAGCTAATTTTTATATTTTTAGTATAGATGGGGTTTCACCATGTTGGCCAGACTGATCTTGAACTCCTTACCTCAGGTGATCCACCCACCTTAGCCTTCCGAAGTGGTGGGATTACAGGTGTGAGCCACCACAGCCAGCCCTAGATCCACTATTTTTATTTCACAATACCTTATCTTTTCCTTCATTGTGCTTCTCATTGTAATTAAAATATTTCTATGTGCCTTTTTCTGCTTAGCATCTCATGCCTTGATTGGATGGTTAGTGAGCTCCATGAGGACAGTGAGCCAGGTAGGTGCCTAATAAACATGTACTATTTAGAATACATGAATAAATTAATGAATAAGTTAATGAATATTTTCTTAAGTTCTTATATGACATATAAAATCACAGAGTTGCTGCAATATACTACAGGAATTTAGCATATCATAGTCCCTTGTAATTAGAATATGGACTCAGAAGCCACAAACCTTCACAACAACCATAACAACAAAATGTTTCTTGAGTGACTGACTTAGCAAGTGGCAAGATAATGCCCAACCAGTGTAATGATCTGCAAAACAGTATCACCATTTTCTACTATTAATATCCTTGGAGCTTTTTTTTGGAGACAAGGTCTCACTCTGTCTCCCAGGCTGGAGTGAAGTAGTACGATCAGAGCTCCTCACAGCCTTGAACTTCAGGGCTCAAATGATCCTCCTGTGTCAGCCTCTCAAGTAGCTGAGACTACAGGCATGCCCAGCTGTGTTTTTTGTTTTTGTTTGTTTTTTCAAAGGTAGAGACAGTGTCTCACTTTGTTGTCCAGGCTGGTCTCCAATTCCCAGTCTCAAGTGATCTTCTCACCTTGGCCTTCCAAAGTGCTGAGATTACAGGTTTAAGGACTACATGCTTCTGAGGAATACCTTTAGACAGGTAAAGGTTACTAGAAAGATATGATAAAAATTACGAATTTGCAATCATGATGAAATAAACAGAAGGTCAAGCATTTGTTTGAGGACAGCAAGGGGGGAAAGAAAGATCTACTAACCTTGAGGAAGCTGAAGCACCCCTGTGCTTATGCCTGAGACCAAGTCACCCAACACATATTCCTTGAATTTGTATGCTGGCAGCCATTTAGTTATGGGTAGGAACATATAAATGATATTTCTTATTTTTTTAGGCGTACATCTGAAAGGACAAAGACAGACAGAGATAAAGTTATAAATGAGAAACATCTCTGTAGAATTCAAACCAAAGCACTTTCCATTCCTTATTCCCAGGAGCAATCTGGAAAAATTTCCAATTGGTGATTCAGGATGTTGCCAGACAGGGTAGGAGTCAGGGGTGGGGAAAAAAAGAGAGTAGCTGGAATATTCCTGGGACACAAAAGGTATTTTGAAGGTGGGTGGAGAATTAGAAAGCGTGCTGGTTATGTTAACATTTACACAGACAAAAGGCATAGTAGGAATTCAATAAATACGGTGAAATTCATGATGAAGCCTCTGTACAGATATCTAACACTGATTGAACCTCGTGAACAGCTTTGCAAACCATGATGGCTCAGCATTCATTTTTTTCTCCACTTCACCAAACAGATTTTCTTTACACATTTGACCTTGTGCCTCTCATAACTAAATGATACAATAACAGAAACAGGTTAAAATGCAACATACGTGAATGCCTGTTTCAGCTTATCCGCAATGGAATCTGGAACCTTGTCCTTAGTGTGTAGTCTTTCCTGGAGGATCGGATGACTAAAGATAGGCCTTTCCACATAGTACCTCTGGGTTGCTGCAAGGATTTCATTTTCTTCAGCATGATCCATAGTACTCTGAAATCATTCATTAATAGCAGGAGACAAGCATTTCCTGAGTGTTACTAGGAGAAAAAAGAAAAAATCCATTTTACATGCCAAAATCCTACTGAAGACTTTTCCTAAGCATCTCTTCTTTGTGGTGTTCCAAGCTCTTCTGAGGCTTTCTTTGGACACCCCAGAGGACCTAATAGATTGATCTGTATATAGGAGGCAGTAATTAATGAAATCAAAATCAATAAAAAAAAGTGACTTATTCCCTCCCAGGTTAATGTGTGTACTTTTAACAAAAGCTCATATTAAGTGCAATGGCTAAATACTACAGTCAGTTGCCTCTAGGTCCATATAAGAGGAATTGCAAATCAGGTCAATTTTGACTAGCTATATGTCAAGGAAACAGAAAAAAAGAGTACGATCAGTCCTTAAATTGACTCAATGTTTCTTAAAGCTATATTAGCCTCCCTTCCAATTCTGTATTTACAGTTGATTACTCTTTAAATTATTCTATGGTTCAGAGCTGAGGCTTATGTCTGTTTGAGGGAAGTTGCTGGTGACCTGTGTGAAAGGCAATAAGTTAAAACATCAGCACACTATTCTAATATTGTTTTGAAGTTGATTACATTGTCATGTTTTTGATTATTAGAATGACTGATAGTTTTTTTCATTGCTACATAGTGATACTACTTATATGAGTAAAAGAAATGATTAAAGAATAAAAATACAACATATTTGTGCATATGGAGATATGTACAAGAATGTTTTCTGCAGCCTTATAACAGTGAAACATTGGAAAAAATCTAAATGTCTACTTGTATGCAGTAAAAAAATACATTTTGGTATATTCATAAATTTAATTCTATATAGTAATTAAAAGAAACACACTACATCTATATGTGTCATCATTAAATCTCAGAGACAATTTTCAATAAAAATGTAAGGCACAGATGAATACTGAGAGGATTCAATTATTTCAAGTTTAAAAACATAAAATAATAGTATATGTTATTACATATATTTGTAGTAAAAGTATAAAACCACTCTGACAACAATAAACACTGAGATCAGGTTGGTGTTACCTCCAGAGAGAGAGGGAAATGAGACTAAGAAGGGATAGTAGAGGGCTTCTACTAACTGTATCTGCAATGTTTCAGTTTGTAAAAAAAGAACTGGCACAAAGACAGCAAAATGTGAAGATTTTATTATGCTGCTTAGTAAGTAAACTGGTGCTTGTTACATGATTGTTTGTACTTGTCTGTACATTCGAACTACATACCTCATAATAAAATATTAAAAGCACAACAACAAAAGCCAGTGTTCCCAACTGAAGGAAGTTAATGGCAGAGCAGGCAGAGGTTAACGTGAATGCATGGTTAAGTGCCTGTGTGGTGACTGTGGAATTGTGAGGGCTATTAATGTTGGTCAATACAACTCCTTCACAGTGAAAACTCAGGTTTTCATCAAAATAAAATCACATTCAAATTTAAATCAAGGCTGGGCATGGTAGCTCACACCTGTAATCCCAGCACTTTGGGAGGCCGAGGTGGGTGGATCACCTGGGGTCAGGAGTTCAAGACCAGCCTGGCCAACATGGAGAAAACCTGCCTCTATTGAATAAAAAAAATTAGCTGAGAGTGGTGGCACACGCCTGTAATCCCAGATACTTGGGAGGCTGAGACAGGAAAATCACTTGAACCTGGGAGGCAGAGGTTGCAGTGAGCTGAGATTGCACCAGTGCACTCCAGCCTGGGCAATGAGAGTGAAACTCCATCTCAAACAAAACAAAACAAATTGAAATCAGGGTTGTGTATGATCTACCACAAAATATTATGCAAAATAAATATCTATGTCCAAAGAGGCTGAAAATTCAAGAGCCTATAAGAAAAAGAAATTATGGCAGCAAATGCAACCAAGTAACATTAAGGATGATATTAAAATGTTAACAGTTTGACTGTTTTTGTCTCTTTCAAATTCAAGTTGAAACTTAACCCCCAATACAAGAGTATTATGAGGTGTGGTCCTTAGGAACTGATTGATCATGTGGGCTCCAGAGTCCTCACGAATGGGATTATAAAAAGACTTAGAAGAGGGAGTTCACCCCCTTTCATCCCTTCTGTCCCTTCTGCCATGTGAGGATACAGCATTCCTCCTCTCCAGAGGATGATGCAGTAAGACAACATCTTAGAAGCAGAGACTCCTGGCCCTTACCAGCTGGTGCCTTGTTCTTGGACTTCCCAGACTCCAGAACTGTGAGAAATAAATTTCTATTGTTTATAAATTTCTGTCTGTGGCATTTTGTTATAGCAGCTCATATGAACTAAGAAATGGTAAATCTGGAGAACGAGAATGTTGCAGAACCCGAGAAAACAAGATTATATGTTTTTTGTTTCAGACTAGCAAGTTGGGTTGGCCACCTCTTATCCAGCTCTTTAGGGCCACTCTAGGAACTCATCAAAATACAAGAATGACTGGGATGATGTATGAGTGCAGTTTGACACATCACAAACCCTACCACTGGCTTCCATCTGCCCTAACTCCTCCAGATCATTACATGACATCATTATAAAACCATTTGTCATCCAGGCAGCATACCATGCTGCTTTAAGCCTCTGTGCCCATCTAGAGTTTCAATTCATTCTAGTAAGAGATGTTGTTTCTTTCCCTTCACTCCTTCCATTTTCCCCACAGCCTAATCATTCTATCTTCCAAACCCTTGTTCTGTCTTCTGCTTCTCTGTGAAGTCTCCCCTCACTTATAATCCTTTATGAAATAGGCCTATGCATGTTACTTTGTATACTCTTCCATTCTTCTATTCTAATAGAAACATTAATCTCCTCTGCTAAACTGTAAATTCCTTGAGACAATATCATACTCTGAATTCCCAGGACCTATCTCAGCACTTGTATCCTAGGAGGTGCTCAGTAACTGGGGGGTGAATGAAATCTTTGAATGGGTATGTTATGATTATTGATAATGCATGCCATGCTTCCTCTCTAATCTTTCATCTTATAGATTACGTCTGCTTTAAACTTTTACTATTATTCTTTGTAGACATCATCTTCTTAGTTTTCTTTTGTCCTAGTTCAGAAAGGTAATTTCTTCCTTCATGTGGCCACTCGAAGAGAAAAGGAACAGGTAGACCTGAGGAAGGTTTAATAAGAATCAGACTCTGGTTTTTCTCCCGCTGCAGAAACTCAGTTTTACCATTGATTTTCCTGTTACTCCACAGGAGTTTGCTCAGCTGTCGACTGGGTGAATTATGATGACCATATCTAGGGATGTTTTATCACCTACAAGGCAGTGGTGACCAAATGTGGCCAATCATCACAGTGGTCTGGGAAGGGCTTGAATTACTGGGTTCAGGGCCTTACCCTGAACCTACACTGTTAGGATTTCCATTGGGTGAGACCCGAACAATGGGTATTCACTACTTGTGGGTGTAAGCATGTGTCCCTTACCCATGTATGTGGCAACCTTTTCTGGAGATTTCAGGGCAACAGAATGGTTTACACTGAAGCATAGCAGAGAAAACACTCAAAATACGAGGCATCTCTATCTTTAGTCTTAAGAGTCCTTTGGCTATCCCCAACATCAGGAATTCCTCATGACACCCGTGAATCTGAGAGTATAAAGACAAGAGGGTGGTCACTTATCACCCACTTATTTCTCCTTCTCCCAGAACCTCAAAATTTCTTCTATTTCATTAAGCAGAGCAATTATATTTATATATTAAAAGTTCCCCAGGACATGCAGTTGATCAGCTAGATAGGTACTTGACATATTGAAAACACTGACTTTCAACTCTGGCTAAACCCAGAACTTCCTCAGGTACTTTTACAAAACACTAACGCTTAGGCTCCACACCCGACCAATTATATAGCACGGCCTCCAGGGGGCAGGCTTGGACATTTCTTTATAGCATCCTAAGATGGTTCTAATAAGCAGTTCAAGTTGAGAACCACTGGCTTAGAATCTGAGAGAGAGAGAGAGAGAAATACATATGAAAAATACGTAAGAAAAATCACAAAGAAATATTTGAAAATGAAAGCCAATTATAGATGTTGAAGAAACTAATACTGAATCAGTGACATGATTAAAGCCACATGAAATCATTTTTAAAGTAAGCTTTATGATATTATACATCATATATAGAAGATATAATACAAAATAATAAATGTAATTGCCATAATATGCTGACTGAAAAGTACATGAAATGAGTTTGGAAGAGGATTAAAATAAGGACATAATTTAGTGGTAAAAAGAGCTTTTTCAAATTTGCCATTTTCATTTGGGGCCATTCTCAGCCATGGCTGAGAACCAATGCCCTTGGAGTCACCTGGGCAGTTTTAAATACTGATGCCTGACTCTATTTCCAGGGATTCTGGTTTAATTGGTCTGCAAAGCAGACAGGGATTGAGAGCTTAAGAAGCTCTCAGGTGATTCTATTGTACAGCTAAGGTTCAAAACCATTGACTCAGGAGATGGCAAAACAAACACCCTCACCCACCCATCCATGTGCCCACCACCCAAACAAACAAACAAAAAACTAAATAGGGTGCAAATAAATTCTGCACAATGCATGATAGCACTATCTTTACTTATGTGTGTCTGCAAAATGTTTAATACAAATTACAAAAGAGTACTATTTGGCTTAGGTTTCTCAAGCAAAGTCTTGTTTCTATGCATATATTCTCACAACAAAAGAGAGTTGTGTGGAGGTGGGCAGTGTAACATCCACTATACTTCAGGCAAATGCAGTCTTAACTGTCACAACCATTTCCTTGTGGGTTTCAATTAGGAGCAAATCTCAAACAAATTGAGATCTCAAAACATTAGATGGATTTTCTAAAGCATTAAGATATGCACTATCTGTAGGGCTGCCAGAGTAGGAGGAGGCTCAGTTAAATGTGCATGTTAAATAATCAAGAAACAAACTTTTAGTATAAGTATGTCTCAAATATTGCATAGGATATAATTATATTAAAAATATTCTTTGTTTGTCTCAACTTTAACTGGGTATCTTGTCTTTTTCTTTGCTAAATCTGACAACCTTAACTCTCTGTAGGTTAGGAAGAGACACAGAGAAGAGACGACTTCTCAAATATTTTTGAGATACTGGCACCCTGGCTATAATCTATGTCCTTTTTGAGATAGCTGGTTGGTAGTTCAAGGACGTTTCAACTGGAAAAGGAAAGGAGAAGAAGATATCATGAAAGGCTGTCCTTTTGGGGGAATTTTTATTTGCATCAACAATGATTAAATAATTAAAGCCTCGAAGGCTATCAATAACCATCTTATCAGAGGCAGAAGGGCAAAGTAACCAAGGAACCAACACTAGGAGATCAAATAACCAGACTCTTATACGACAGATAAAGAGTTTCCAGTGTGCTGATTGAAATTATAAATCACCAAATTGTAAAAGTACAAAAATCCTTACATGAGAAAAGTCACTTACTAAGATCACCTAAATGGACACATCTTCTGGCAGGTCCTCAAACATAAAATACTAATGATAGCAAAGCAAATTGACCTAGAGCTTCAAGGTCCATTTCCCCACAGCTATGAAGGGAGGAATTTTAAGGTGATGCAGAACATTTTTCACCTTTTTTTTTTTTTTTTTTGGAGACGGGGTCTTGCTCAGTCGCCCAGGCTGGAGTGCGGTGGCGCGATCTCAGCTCACTGCAAGCTCCGCCTCCCGGGTTCACGCCATTCTCCTGCCTCAGCCTCCCACGTAGCTGGGACTACAGGCGCCGACCACTATGCCCGGCTAATTTTTTTTTTTTTTTGTATTTTTAGTAGAGACGGGGTTTCACCGTGTTAGCCAGGATGGTCTCGATCTCCTGACCTCGTGATCCGCCCGTCTCGGCCTCCCAAAGTGCTGGGATTACAGGGATGAGCCACCGCCCCTGGACTTTTTTTTTTTTTTTTTGAGATGGAGGCTCACCCTGTTGCCCAGGCTGTAGTGCAGTGAAGTGATCTTGGCTCACTGCAACCTCTGCCTCCCGGGTTCAAGTGATTTTCCTGCCTCAGCCTCCCAAGTAGGTGGGATAACAGGTGTGCATCACTACGCCCAACTAATTTTTGTGTTTTTTTGGTAGAAATGGGGTTTCCCCTTGTTGGCCAGGCTGTTCTCGAACTCCTGACCCTCGGGTGATTTGCCCACCTTGGCTTCCCAAAGTGCTGGAATTACAGGTGTGAACCACGACGCCTGGCCTCATCATAGATTTTAAAATCTAAATCTAACTCCCCCACTTGGTAGATGAGAAAATGGATCCATCTACAGTCACTTGGGGGTAAGAGACTTATCAAAAAATATTCGCAAAACACAAATCCTGCCTCCTATTCAAAGTAGTCTTTAAACGACATCTCTGATACTTACAAAATATTGCCATGATAAATATTTATAAATAAAAAATGTAACAAAATAGTAACAACATTTTAAACTTCAGACTAAGAGCCAAAATCAGCTGCATGCCAATAATGAAGATTCACTGGTTTTGTGGCGGATGCTCTGAATTGGAGGTCACGATCAGGGTAGAGCCCTGGTTCAGCACCTCAAGTGTCTCAGTTGTTCTACATTGTTATGGCAGGGTTAACTACACCAGTGTTTTCTATGCCATGGTGGCATGTCACAAGCACCTGGGGAGATTAAAACCACAATTTCCAGGCCTTCTAGAGATTCTTTCTTTTTTTTTTTTTTTCTTTCGAGATGGAGTCTCACTCTGTCACCCAGGCTGGAGTGCAGTAGTACGATCTCGGCTCACTGCAACCTCTGCCTCCTGGGTTCAAGCGATTCTCCTGCCTCAGCTTCCCAAGTAGCTGGGATTACAGGCGCCCACCACCATGGCCGGGTAATTTCTGTGTTTTTAGTAGAGATGGGGTTTCACCATATGGGCCAGGCTGGTTTTGAACTCTTGACCTCAGATCATCTGCCCACCTCAGCCTCCCAAAGTGCTGGGATTCCAGGCATGAGCCACTATGCCCGGCCCCCTCTAGAGATTCTAATTTAGTAATTCTAGAATCTGTATTTTTTTAAAGCTCATGGAGTGAGACTGATGCACAACCTATTGGGAAAATAGATTGTGAGCCTCATGAAAGGAGAAACGCAATACTACTAATTTCTGTACAGTGATTGGTACTTAGGGCTGAAAAATGCTTGCTGAATTAACATACCAAAATACTTTGCCTCTGAGTCTTAGTTTCCTCATCTTTATCAACTTTTAAACCACTTTATTGAGAGATGACTGACATACAAAAAGCTGTATATACTTAGTGTATACAAATTGATGAGTTTGGAGGAATGTATGCCATAAATATATCCATCACCTCCAAAAGTTTGCTTTTCTCTTTATGTATATTATTATTTTGTGATAAGAACACAAGATCTACTGTCAGAATTTTTTTTGTCGATAGTGCAGTGGCACCATCTTGGCTTACTGCAACCTCCACCTCCCAGGTTCAAGCGATTCTCCTGACTCAGCCTACCAAGCAGCTGGGATTACAGGTGTGTGCCACCATGCCCAGCTGATTTTTGTATTTTTAATAGAGACGGGGTTTCATCATGTTGGCCAGGCTGGTCTCGAACTCTTGACCTCAAGTGATCCATCTGCCTTGGTCTCCCAAAGTACTGGATTACAGGTGTAAACCACTGTGCCCAGCCTGTTAGTGCATTTTTAAGTGTACAGCAGTGGGTGGTCAACTACAGGTACTATGCTGTACAGTAGATCTCTAGGATTTCTTCATCTTGCATAATTTTAACTTGATTTCCTTTGATTACTTTCTCCCCATTTTTCTCTCCTCCCAGTCCCTGGAAACAACTATACTATTCTCTGCTTCTATGTTTCCTTATCTTTAAACGTTTCCAGTGATAACATTCTGGGAACAGTATTTGGCAAGTTTCAAAATGCCAATTAAATCTCTTGGTGCTTAAACTAGCTAGAATGGATTCAGTTGTCTGAAACTAAGAGCCATCGTCAGTAAAGTAATGCTTTTCTTTAAGTTTTGAAATAGTATTTTTCTCTGTGAACTGGAGGTATCAGAAGAGAGTAAGGACATTCATCCATCTACTCAAAATAATTTACACATTTATAACTTTAATAATGCATATATTAACTTTTTAATCCCAAATATGCAAGCACATGCCTAAGCTTATGCATAGCTTAGGGTTCAGGAGGACACTGTTTGTAGGCTGGAACTGGCACTTTTTTGTTTTCTTTTTGAAATGGAGTTTCACAGGCTAAAGTGCAATGGTGCAATCTTGGCTCACTGCAACCTTCGCCTCCTGGATTCAAGCGATTCTCCTGCCTCAGCCTCTCAAGTAGCTGGAACTACAGGCGTGTGCCACCATACCTGGCTAATTTTTTTTATTTTAAGTACAGATGGAGTTTCACCATGTTGGCTAGGCTAGTCTCAAACTCCTGACCTCAACTAAGCCGCCTGCCTTGGCCTCCCAAAGTGCTGGGATTACAGGCATGAGCCAACGCACCCAGCCAGAACTGGCACTTTAGAGCTGCATGTTTTTTTGCAAGATATGTAAGCTTTCTGTATCCTAATTTCCTTATCTGTAAATGGCAGCCGGGAGTACAGGCTGTGGAATCACATAGACCTCAATTCAAGTCCTGGTTCTGCCACTATGGTGGGACATCTGGCGAGTTACTTGATCTAAGTAGGGTAACCACAGGTCCTGGCTTCTGCCTGCTGTTCCAGAGGATGGCTTTGGAGAGGATACTAAATTTGAAGTGGCTCTCAAATAATGGATAGAAGACAAAAAGGCAGGGACGTGATTTTGCACAGAGATGTGAAAAGGTAAATGCTAATAGGACATGTTCATGGAATACCAAAGGTACTAGTAGAAATCGTGCTTTGGGTGGTTACAGGAAATAAAACTGGAGATGTCAAGTAGGACTAGATCTTTAAAGTCCATGAAAGGCAGGATGCAGGTTCCAATTTGCAGCCATGGGCTCTTGCTATTTGACTGTATCCCAGTCCTCCTTTGGCCTATACAAAACTACTGCTCAAAATCACTCTGCCATGGAAAAATTATTCCATACCACTAAATAAGTTGAATCCCTTCCAGCACTAATTTGCTGTGACTCCATAAGTTAATAAACAGCAAGATTTATTTTCCAGCTAGAAATGCTTGAAAGATCTTTAATGCTCACAAGATATGCCCTTAGAATTTTCTTTGAGGTAAAAAGCTCAGTAATTCAAAGTGGTGCTTAGGTTTGAATGACAGATACTTTAATAGAAAAAAGTTCTCTAGTTTAAGCAAAAATGAAAGGAGAATCTACTGGCTGACTAGTTATTTCTTTTTCTAAAAGAATAACCTTTAGCCAAAATAATATACACTTGATAAAACTGCAAGTATTATGAAAGAACTAATAATGAAAAACAATAGTTTTCCATCCCATTCTTCCCAACTCGAGTTCTATTTCCTGAAGCAACTACTTTCTTTCTTTCTCTCTCTCTTTCCTTCCTTCCTTCCTTCCTTTCTTCCCTCCCTCCCTCCCTTCCTCCCTCTTTCTTTCTTTCTCTTTCTTTCTTTCTTTCTCTCTCTCTCTCTCTCTCCCCCCTTTCTTTTTTTTTGTCTGAGACAGGTCTCACTCTGTCACCCAGGCTGGAGTGTTGTGGTGTGATCATGTCTCACTGCAGCCTCAACCTCCTGCACTCGAGCTGTTCTCTTGCCTCAGCCTCTTGAGTAACTGGGATCACAAGCATGTGCCACCACAGCTGGCTAGTTTTTAAATTTTTCTTCATAGACAAAGGGTCTCATTATGGTGCCCAGGCCGATCTTGAACTCAAGGGCTTCAGTGATCCTCCCACCTTGGCTTCCCAAAGTGCTGGGATTACAGGTGTGAGCCACTGTAGCCAGCCACCATTTTCTTAGAATCATTTTTGATATTAATTCTTCTGGTGAGTTTATTATTAACTCTAAATCAGCAATTCTCAGAAAAGGAAACTGGTATTTCAGGTGGGATTTGTGTGGGATTGTTCTGTGCATTTAGCATCTCTGTTCTTGACATTAAATGCTAGTAGCATTCTCCATCCACAGGATACATTTCCCAATCTTTTCTGGAATCGAGAACTACTGCTCTATGGAACAAAATTATATGGCTGTTCTTTTTACTTATCAAGTTTAGACATTATTCATGAATGCTTACCATGAAAAATTAACTTTTTTTTTGAGACAGGGTCTGGCTCTGTCACCCAGGCTGGAGTGCAGTGGCATTACTCGGTTCACTGCAACTTCCGCTTCCTGGGTTCAATAGATTGTCGTGTCTCAACCTCTTGAGTAACTAAGACTACAGGTGCATGCCACCACACCCATCTAATTTTTGTATTTTTTGTAGAGACTGGGTTTCACCATGTTGCCTAGGCTGGTCTCAAACTCCTGAGCTCAAGTGATCCACCCACTTTGGCCTCCCAAAGTGCCAGGATTACAGGCGTGAACCACTGCACCCAGCTGAAATATTAACATTTAAGTCTCCTTACTCACTTATATTTTTGCTAAATTATATTACTATTTTTAATTCCTTTACCTATAAAACCAATATATACCAATTTATTCTCCCTTTTCTCTCTCCTTCTGGAATTTCTATTAGACATTTGTTGGAGCTTCTCATGTCACTGTGTGCTTTAACCTCTTACATTTTCCAGCTTTTTATCTCATTGGGTTGATTACAGATAGTCTTCTCAGATTTAGCTTCCAGTTTAATAATCTACTTTTGGCTCTAATACGTTGTTTAAGTAGGACATTATGTTTTTAAAAAAATTTAATGTCTATATTTTTCATTTCTATACTTTTTGAAATCAGCTTGTTCTAATTTCATAGTGTTCCATTTTTCCTTTTGTTTTCAATTCTCTTCTTTTAATAATTTTTAACACATTTGTGATCTTGTTCATCTATTTCCATTGTTTTAAATTCTTGGGGATCTGATTCTTCTGCTTGTTCTGTTTGCTGACATTCCCTTGCAGTGATTTGTAGGTTTTTAAAATTGTGAGCTCATATTTAATTGTGGAAGGGGAGGAGTGGTTCTGTGGATGTTTCATGTACACTTAAGTTGTGACGTGTCTTTAGAAGCTTTCATGTCTACTCTGCCAGGGTTCTGGCGGTTTTAGTGGGTCCTGGACCTTTTCACTACTGTTGGTGTTTGTTTAATATGGTTTGAGGCTTCTAAACCATAGAGGAAGTATAATTTTGAACCCAATTTCTGAATGAGGCACTGGCCCAGGGTTCTGATTGTTCAAGGGTGACTTTCTTTTTTTAACTTTCACTCAAGGCCTACAAGACTTCCTTGTTTCCCTAAGTAGTGGTTAGACTTTGCCTAATATTCTATTAATGGACTAGACAGGTCTTTAGAGCTCCAGGTTTATCCAGTGTTTCAGTTCCATGGTCCTGGTCTCCTGTGGGCCTGAAGCCAAATTTTCTTTCAAAGTTTGAATGATACCACCTCATCATTCAACACTCCAGGGTCTATATCCCACAGAAAAACTCCTACGGTTCAGGCTGTGTGTGAGATTTCTTATTATTATTGTTCTTTTTTAAACATTTTTCTCTGCATCCTTCTGACAGTCTTTATTTCAAGGTTATTTGAACATTTGTTCTGTTTTATCTTTTTTTTGTGTGTGTTTGTCCTGGAGGAAGATCTGAATGAGTCAGCTTACCCCTCTATGTTGCTAGAAGTCCCAACATCATCATCCTCATCCTCATCATCATTTTTTTAGGCTAGTCAAGTAAAGCAGTGGGAATGTAGAAGGAACAAAGAAATAAGTAACTGGTTGTGATCAATTAGTTGTAAATACCACTGCACTTGGACCAGGAAGAATTCCTATTATCTCTTTTTTTTTTTTTTTTTTTTCCTGAGACGGAGTTTTGCTCTGTCGCCCAGACTGGAGTGCAGTGGCACAATCTTGGCTCACTGCAAACTCCACTTCCCAGGTTCATGCCATTCTCCTGCCTTAGCCTGCCGAGTGGCTGGGACTACAAGCGCCCGCCACCACGCCCGGCTAATTTTTTGTATTTTTAGTAGAGACGGGGTTTCACCATGTTAGCCAGGATGGTCTCAATCTCCTGACCTCGTGATCCGCCCACCTCGGCCTCCCAAAGTACTGGGATTACAGGCGTGAGCCACTGTGCCCGGCCGAATTCCTGTTATTTCTATAACGATGCAAATATTGTTCATTGCTACTTCTATCTATAAAAGGAAATTTACTTAATTCTTCTTAAAGTCATTCTTCTTGAGCTCACTATCTGCCCTAATTTGTATTAAGTTTTTTCTAAGCCTGGTGAACATCTGTCAACCTACAATTTATTTCATTGGAATTGTGGATTAGCTCCACTCTTTCTAATTCCACATCTTCCTCCTCCTTGCTTTATACCCTCATTTTGCTGGAGCATATCCTCAGGCAACTGCTTTAGAAAAGGTACTCAGAAGTAAACGGCCTGAGTCTTTGAATGTCTGAAAATGTCTTCATTTCACTCTCACACTTGATAAGTTACTGACAATAGGATTCTAAGTTCGAAATCATGTTTCCTTACAAATTTAAAGCCATTGCTCTATTAAAATCCAGTTTCCTCATGAGATGCCTTAAATGACTTCAGGTTTGTTCCCCACTGATAGTTGAAACCCAATTTGGAGAGGAAGGGAAAGCCAGGGGGACTATCCAGGAGGTATAACAAGGAAGAAAGAGAACATAGGCTGCTGCTGTTTCAACTAAACAGTAAGAAACCCCATCTTCACATCACCTGACAAGTATCCCACTGAAAATGGGTCCTGTATGATCTTTAGCACCCTCTCAAACTCTTGTCCACTGCTCCTTTCCTTGCTGGGGTCATTTTCTTTGCCTTCCCACCTTGTCACTCTGCTCCAGCCACATGGACTTCCTTGCTGTCTGTTACTGTTGTTTGTTTGTTTGTTTTGAGACAGAGTCTTGCTCTGTTGCCCAGGGTGGAGTGTGGTGGTGCAATCACAGCTCACTGCAACATCTGCTTCCTGGGCTCAAGTGATTCTGGCACCTCAGCCTCCCGAGTAGCTGGGATTACAGGCGTGTGCAACCACGCCCAGCTAATTTTTGTGTTTTTAGTTGAGATGGGATTTCACCATGTTGGTCAGGCTGGTCTCGAACTCCTGGCCTCAAGCAATCCGCCCGCCTTGGCCTCCCAAAATTGCTGGGATTATAGACATGAGCCACCGCACATGGCCTCCTTGCTGTTTTATGAACATGCCAAGCACATGTCCGCCTCAGGGCCTTTGCACTGGCCAGGATGCTCTACTCATAAAAAATACAGTTTTTATGAGCTGTATTTTTCTCCATAGTACTCAACACTATCTAACCTACATGATGGTTTACTTCTTTATTTTCTGTCTCCCTTCCCTTCTTCATAAGAATGTAACCTACATGAAGTCAGGGGCATGGGGAAACTCATTAGATATTTGTTGGATAATGAGTGACTCTAGGAAGAAAGGAAGGAAAGAAAAATGCAAGAAAGGAAGCAATGAAAACCCTTGTTACCTTTGAGGATGTTGTTAAAAGTGTTCAATAAACAGGAACTGGCTAAGAAATTTTACCATTTCTAATTATTTTGCAAAATTGTGTTGCTTTTTGGAAGTAAAGATTTAAAAAGCAAACTAATGATAATCCTAAGGACTAGCATGACCTTATTCTTATTATCTTAAGAAACTAGATGTATGGGAGGATAAAGTTTTATTTATAAACACATAAATGGGCCATTGAGTTTAGTAATAATTAAGTTTCCAGTAGAGTTGAAATTATGACAAATCTACCTTTTCCTGGTATATTTCTTCCTACTTTAATTCATTTTAAGAAGTAGGTCAGGAATAAATTATGAAATAACAAAACATGTGTCCAATACTACTAAATCTTTGGGAACAACGATCAGCAATGAACATATAAAACTACTCCAATCCTAGAATTTTGTTTTGTTTTGTTTGTTTTTTACTGGCAATGAGTACAACCAGCTCTAGGTGGCTGGAGAGGTAGGAGCTGAGCTGATTTTGTAGGTCTGCATTGGATTTTTGACATCAGGTAAAGGCCACTCCTCTGAGATACAGAAGTAAAGAACTTTACTGCCAATAGCTTTCCACTCCAGGAAAAAATAAAATATGCTCCAACCTAAGTTATGGTTTAGAATTAAGTCAGGCCCTGGGATTGGCCAACGCTGGATTAGACCAAGTGTGTCCAGGCTGCCAGTTCACCCCTGGAGACAGCACTGCATGCACTGTGTATGGAAGGCTGCAGGGAACATGTGGGAATCAAGGGCCACAAGCCCACATTTGTCAACACGGAGCATGCCAAGATGAGCTTGGTTGGGAAGACCCTAATCCAGCGGCGCTAGAGGAATTAAAGACACACACAGAAATATAGAGGTGTGAAGTGGGAAATCAGGGGTCTCACAGCCTTCAGAGCTGAGAGTCCCAAACAGAGATTTACCCACGTATTTATTAAAAGCAAACCAGTCATTATCATTGTTTCTATAGATATTAAATTAACTAAAAGTATCCCTTATGGGAAATGAAGGGTTGGGTCGAATTAAAGGAATAGATTGAGCTAGTTAGCCGCAGCAGGAACGTGCCCTTAAGACACAGATTGCTCATGCTATTTTTTGTGTCTTAAGAATGCCTTTAAGCAGTTTTCCACCCTGGGCGGGCCAGGTGTTCCTTGCCCTCATTCCCACAACCTTCAAGCTTGGGCGTTAGGGCCATTATGAACATGTCACAGTGCTGCAGAGATTTTGTTTATGGCCAGTTTTGGGGCCAGTTTATGGCCAGATTTTGGGAGGCTTGCTCCCAACAAAGCAGGTGGGATATGGTAATCTGCCTGCATTTTAGCAAGTTGAGAATAGGCTTATAGCAGAGATAAGACTAATCGAGAAAGAAAAGAGAGAAATTAAGTGTAGCTCCTGGTAACCCACGTGCTTCTTACCTTTGTCAGTTTTTCCTCCTTAGTGCCTTTCCATTTTTGGTCAACTGATTTATGTCTCTCTTACTGATCTGACAGTCACATATACACACAGTTTTTTGTCTTTGGGATATGAAGAGTATTAGGAGATTAAAAGAAGAGTAGGGTAAACAAATACGTTTCATGGATTACAATTTAGTAAGTCCTAACTCTAGAAGAATTTTCCAAGTGTGAAAATCTACAGAATTTACAGTGTAATGGCAACATGATTAGGTCCCAAGAAATAATTAAGGTAAACAATGTGCTCTTTTTCTCCTCTCCCTGGTAACTCAATAGTCTTCAACTACTTGAGAAGGTGTGAGGATCATTTTTTATCTCAGTTTGGACACTGAAGCTCACATTTCAGTGACGATCAAGGTGATCATGCTTATCCCCTACTGACACCTTTCTTCCCCACCTCAACAAGTCACAGATCACTTCAAGGAGAAAATTTCAAGAGGTTATTAAACACTGGCATGGATACCCAGAGCAGAGATGTTATCGTCTCTGGGGACCTTTAGGAACAGCTGATCATCCTAGATAGGCAGAGTTACACCTAATTCAGAACGTCAAAAACTACTGGGTGCTGCAAAGTCAGCAAAGCATTGTGGGAATATCAAAAAGGTGAGCAGGCACAGCAGCTCCCCTCAATGACCTGAAACAGCTTGATCTGGACTGCTTCTGAGAAAGGCATGTTTAGGTTTGGTTACCACTGAGGAGGTGCAATGCTGGGCCAGGCTATGTTTACCAGGGACTTTGTGGGCCTGCTTTTCTCAATCCTGACTGGATATTAGTATTTGCTGGGGGGACTTTTAAAAAATAATGATGCCTGGGCCTATCTTTATTTGATAATGGAGAAGTCCATTATCTTCTCCTCACCTTCATCACTCTTCTTTTTCTCTTTGAGACAAAGTCTCGCTCTTGTTGCCCATGCTGGAGTGTAGTGGTGCAATCTCGGCTCACTGCAACCTCCACCTCCTGGGTTTGATTCTTCTGCCTCAGCCTCCCAGTAGCTGGGATTACAGGCATGCGCCACCATGCCTGGCTAATTTTTGTATTTTAAGTAGAGACAGGGTTTTGCTATGTCAGCTAAGCTGGTCTTGAACTCCTGGCCTCAAATGGTACTCCCATCTCAGCTTCCCAAAGTGCTGGGAGCACAGGTGTGAGCCACTGAGCCTGGCCCACACTTTCACTATTGAAAACATTTGTATTCTGGAGGACCATGAGGGAGGGGACAGGTCTTTTTCAAAATCTAGGGAACACTAAGGACTTTATCCTCAAAGTAAATCTGATTAATTAATCAGAATCTCTGTTGGGTATTTTTTTTTTTCTAAATAAACTCCAAGGCAATGTAAATGCAATGGAATTATACATTAGTTGCTGAGAACCACTGATGCCATATAACACCCTCATTTTATACATAGAAAAATTAAGGTCCAAAGAATTTAACTGACATGTGACTTGCCCAAGACCATATGCCTGGTTAGTGGCAGAGCTTGGCTTAAAACCATGATCTCCATTAATTTACAAATCCAATAAGCATCTTTCAAGGACATTCTAGGGTTGTTGGCCCACCACCTAGTTGCCACTCAAGAATACAGTAAGTCAAAGCTGGTTGATAGCTAAGGATATCTTAGGCTGATCCTAATCCAAGTTAAAAGGTAAGTGTAAGGTGTGATGGTTCTGGTATTCTCTCTTATAGTTTTCTTCCAAGTAGTGGTGTGTGATTCAGACCTCTGGAAATTTTGAGGAATCCTTTGATCTGGATAAAATCCATCACTACCTCTGACCCACTCTCCAATTTACTAGTTCGAGGAGGCCGTCTACTTACCCAGATCCAATGGGCAGCACAAAAGTCAGGACAGGGGACAAGATCCCCTGCTGGGAGCTCCACTGAAGTTCACTGAAACCTTGATCACTGGGGCTGAGAGCTGGAGAAGGGAGAGCTCGCTCCTTGGCCCTATATATAGAAGAAGAAAAGTAAGTTAATTCAGCAGTTGCTGGTTTGTTTTTTTTGAAAGAAGCTATGTCTAAAATATTTCTTAATGCTGTCCTTTCATTCTTAATATCAACCCACTCCCTTCCAAGGCACAGCTACTGCTATCAGAGGGGCTTACATGGGATAGGCTAATTATATATAATTATATCTTCTTCCTAAGGGTGAACTGCTAGGGTGTGAAAAAGATATATTTCAATTTTTGAACTCAACCATTCCCATATGTAGCAATTCATGACTACAAGTTTGCATATGAGAGATTGTGTCCCGAATGGGGCATCATCAGTACTGGGAGCAAATCCTCCTGGAGCACTTGCCTTGAAAAGAGCAAGAAAAGTAGAAAAATGAGAGACTCATAATGTTCAAGATAAGAGTTGATCTTGATCAATTAAAAAATTAGGCCAATCTGTCTTTAGTCTTTTACAAATAATACAATTATTCCTTCCCACTCACAGAATACTTACTCAAGGGGCCATGTACTTATTCCATTTGAAAGTAAATTAAGTCATATCCACTCAGTTTGTGAATTTACTCACATCTTGCTTCACTTCCCTTTCCCTCCGCCTACCTACCCTCTGACTAATTCGCTGACCTGTTCTGAAGCAAGCTCTCACAACCTGGGCACCAGGAATCCTCTGAAAGGTGTACAAGATTTTGAATGGGTGTGCTTTTTTATTTTGGGGGGGATAAAGTCCCTAGTGTTCTCCAGATTTTGAAACAGACCTGTCCCCTCCTTCATAGTCCTCTAGAATACAATTGTTTTCAAGGGTAAAGGTGGGGAGAAGATAATGATGTTGACAGTTGTTGGTACCTACAATAAAACATTTTATGAAGTTGGTCCTGGAACTAGCCTTCAAAAGGATTAAGAGTTCATAAAATTGGATCTATCCTCCAAAAGAATGGACTTACATAAAACATACTTTGAGGCACAAAATTATTAAATATATTCATGCTGTGTCTTCTTTTGTGCAAGATTTCACTAGTTTGAAACCAAAAGAAAGGAAAATCATCATCTCATTTTTCTTGATTTTAACTTTATTAATCTAATGATAATGAGAACACCTGGGAATATGGATGTACTTCTTATTTATCATGATTTCCCTCGAAAACTGTTTCACTTGGGTTACTAAAATGCAGACTACCTGCAACGGTAGAAAAATTAAGATACCAGGGGGCAACACATGATATTTAAAATGTGATGAAAACTCAACTGATTTTGATTGTCAATTAAATAGGCAGTCCACACCTGCATCTACACCTCACAAGACAATCCACTGATTGTTAGAAACTTCCTTAGTCTTCCATTCTTCTGTTCTTAGCAAAGTGCCTCTACTCGAAAGGCGCTCAAATACTTGTTGGATTGAGTCAATTCTTTTGGTTTCGCTCATAAATTAATGAGGAACGTGTAACTCTGTATAGTTTCAGAGTAGTTAAAGAGAGAGAAAAAAAGAAATGCTACGTAAGAGAATTGGGGCTTCAGGTGTTACCTAATAGACTAGAAAGCTTTCCAACAGTGCACTTAAGATATGAGCTATAGCAACCTTACCTAGGAATTCCTCGCCCTTTCTTTCTAATGCAAATTAGTTTGAATTTCTCCTCCCTCCTGTCCTCTGCCTGAAAGTCTTCTGATACAAAGCAATACTACAGTAATTAAAAGGAATGCCTGACAAAAACACATTTTAAATTTCATTTTCAAAAAGGTTGATACTTCCTATTGCATACTCCGAATTCCCCTGCATTTCTATGCTGTAGATTCCTACACTTTAGACAATACATTTGTATCTAGTGAACATTGTTACTTTTCAGATAGGAAAAAGCTAAATCTCAGTCAGTCCCCGCAAAAGGTTGCCATTTTTTTGTTGTTTTAAGAGTCTCCATGAATGTTGTTTAAATTCTAGAATCCACAGTACTCATCGAAGCTAAGGAAAATAATTTTGCCCACCCTACAGCGTATCGGAGGCTTTCTTCACAGCTAGCAGATCGGATCCTTGCAGCTGTTTCTTCTGTAGGTCTCGGGGCTCATTGAGAAGGTCCAGCACGCCTTCCCGGCTGGGCCTGGCCCAGGTGCGCTCTAGATGAGGCAGTTAACCAAGTCAATTGGTTCCCGATCAACTAAATCTCTCTTAAAAATGAACACTGCCGCGAGCTTCGAGAGTCCAGCATGTCAGAGCCTCTATGATGGCAGAGCAGCTGCCGCGATGCCTGATTAGTAGGGAGAAGGATCTCCCGGCAGGGGGCCAATACCAAATTTTAGGGCTGTTAGGCTCAGAGCAGTCCCTTCGTGAGCGGAGAAGTATGAGACCCGGGGTTCGAGCCTTGCCCGGCACTGAGCGGAGGGCCCAGTCTCAGGACCACAGCCTCGCTCCCTGGGAGCTCCGGGCGGCCAAAGCTGGGCAAGCCCGGCCCGGCACAGGCGGAGGCACGGCCGGTCTCCGGAGAGAGAGCCAGAGGCAGAACTGCGGGCCTGGTTTTGTGTAATTCGGTTTGGACGCAAATCAGGCCAGACCCAAGGAGTCTGGTGCCGGCCACCGTAGGCAAGAGGAGGGTGTTTCGGAGCACAGCCAGGGCGCGCGGGAAAAAGATGACAACCAAACTGGAAACGGCAAACGGCTGGATTAGCGCGGAAGGGATTCGAGGAGGCAAACGTGAAGTAAAAATGCTGTGTGCAGCTGCAGAGGGCGAGGGGACGGGGATTGCAAAGGACAGCGCTTCGTGAGACTTTCTCCTTCCCGGCGTAGAGACCAGCAGAGTGCGGGCAGGTCAGCCCTGTCGTCTGTTCGTTTAGGGAAAGGGCGCGGCATGGAGCCCGGGAGAGAGGGGCAGAGGCGGTGACAGCGAGGGCCCCTGCTCGGGTGGGCCCGCGGGCCTCAGCTCAGCCACCTCCCGAGGGACCGCGACCCCCGGCCCCGCGCGCACTCACCAGCCCGGGCTGCCCTGGGCGGAGCCGCCCCGCCGCGCTCCCCAGCCGCTGCCTCTTCGACTAGCGCGTTGCCTCCAGGTGCGGCTCTGGGAGGAGGCGCCACGGGCAGTGGTTGCAGCGCCCCGCGCCTCCGGGTAACACAAACCCGCCCCGCCCCGCCCCGCCAAGGCCAGGCCCCGCAGACACACTCCGCTGTGGGACGCCGGGGCGCGGGCATCCCTGCCCCCTAGGGGCCTCTTCCCAAGCACCTAGAACTTTCCAAAGGGTGCTTGGAATTTAACACCTTGGTCGTCAAGCCCCGCAAAAGTACCCTGATGAGACTGGCTTTCTTCCCCTACCGCCCAGGAGTTTCTCCAGGTGGCATTCCTGTCGCCTTGAGGTGGAACGTCAGTAGAGGCTCCAGGCTGAAGCAAGCACAATACTCGAGGTATAGCGTTCAAGTGGAAAACATTGCGTTTTATGATTTTTAAATGGAAAAAAAAAAAAAGAACCAAAAGAAAACCCTGACTTATCTTTTCAATTACAGTCATTATAGAGACTCGGATTCGTACAGGAACATTCGAAAACTTAGGAAATCCTTAGGACAATGTAAGTGTGAGATTTTTTGTTATTGTTTTTTTCAAAAAGTTTTGATGAACTGCCTTTGGTTAACACTTTGTTTGCAAATATTGACTTTTTTTTTTTTTTTTTTTTTTTTTTT